>NC_068413.1:16082290-16106084 GCF_023724105.1 Carassius gibelio | reverse complement strand
ATAACTCTGATTGTCTCAGATAGAAGAAAGTGATTTACACTTAGGATGGGTTGATGGTAGTAAAAAATGAATTAATTAATAAAAAAAATATAATGGGTACCTGTACCATGGATGTGTTATAAAGTATATATTATAAAGTAGGGAGGTCGTGGCCTAATGGTTAGAGCACTCTCTCCACCCTCAATAGCATCACTGAGGTGCCCTTGAGCAAGGCACCAAATCCCCAATTGCTCCCCGCTTTTGCATTTGTAATGTAAATGTTAATCCAACCTGATGTTTTTCAACCAACAGTGGTCTATTCACCTGTCAATCAACTAGCTAAAACATTTGTAAAAACTGCATATTTGTCTATGCACAAGATCAAAGAAAAAAACAACAACATTGCCTGGTGAATCTCATTCCTGCTGCATCATAAATATAGAGGTGTGAGAAGTTGGTGTAAATAAATATATAGGTCCATGATAATGCACCATGTGACAACCTATCACATCCCTAGCTGGATCCAAGAAGATGAAAATGCATTTAGTATATACTTCAGTGGCTGCCACAGTCACTGCATCTCAATAAAATAAGTTTTTTTATTTTTTATTTTTTTAGATGTGGTGGACAGGCAGATTTGCATCAATACTGTGTGATGCTATCATGCCAAAATAGAGCAGAATCCTTAATATTTTAACTCCTTCACAAATGCAGGCTGTTTAGAGTGCAATATGTAAAATATTAGAAAGGTTTAGCTAACAAAGTGGTAATTGACGGTATGCATTACATAATGATTGAAATAATCATATTAATCATATTTCCTTTTTGATATTGATGTCTTGTTCTTAAATTGTATATTAATAATGTTGAAAATTAATATTGTTTAAAAGTTTGGGATAAGTTTTTTGATATACTTTTTAATATTATTTCAGCAAGGATTAATTAAATTTGTCAAAAGTTACAGTAAAGATTTTTACAGAAGGTTTCTTTTTCTAATAAATAAATGTTTATTTTTTTCTGTATTTTTGATAAAATAAATAGAGCCATTGTGAGCATAAGACTTCTTTCAAAAATATATAAAAAAAAAATCTTAACCTTTTAGAACAGTATTGAACGTAAAAAAAATTACAATAATTGCTGTAATTAAAAATATATGATATTAAACATAATAATAATAATAAAATTTCATTACATTTATTCAAGGATCAAGAAGGTTCTTACTCTTCTATAGAATATGAAGGCTTACATTTTGATTATCTTGTCTTTATGATTTATGTGATAGTACATTTGTGCACTTAATATTTAATGATACAGACAAATAAATAGATCTTATCAGTATCAGAGCTTTACACTGGCTGTGTGTACAACTGTACTGAAAGTAATCACCCATGTCTACACTGTCACTTTTAATCTCCAAGGTAATAAAATGTTCTTGTTAGTCAAATAATCAAATAGTGATGCTGATTGAAAAATCAGACAAAAAGGTCAATAGTTAATTTATGTAAATGTAACCTATTGCTAGTGATTTAAGAAAGTTAATGGACATCTTATGCATCAGTTATGCATTAAATACTAATCAATACAAAACAAGAATGTACCATGCAGTGCCATTTTTTTATTCTTTACTAAGATTCTTTTCAGTTTGATGTCAAGAGGAAACAAACTGTGATTGTTTTAGGCAGGGTTTTTAGAGTGGAAGACCAGCAGGCATCATGAGGTAATCAAGGAATATGTAATCAGAGCTGTAACCATGGCAACCTGTCAAAAATGCATTAGGAAGAGCAAAATCTAGATAATAGCAACAGGATGACAGAATAAAAATTGTCTTGTGCAGCTAAATATGGATGTAGAAAACCAATGTGTGAGTGTGTGCACTAGGAAATTCAATGGATCTCATGTTAAAATATAAATCAGCAGTCCCTTCGAGGTGTCATATTTGTGTATCTAAAAAGTATGAGATATATTATTTTCTAAGGCCATGTCCACACTTACACAGTTATTTTTATAAATTTATTTTTTCATTCTTCTGTTTAAAGGTCCCGTTCTTCATGATCCCATGTTTCAAACTTTAGTTAGTGTGTAATGTTGTTGTTAGAGTATAAATAATATCTGTAAAATTCTATAGCTCAAAGTTCAGTGCCAAGCGAGATATTTTATTCAACAGAATTTGCCTACATCGAACGACCAGTTTGGACTACATCCCTCTACTTCCTGCAGTAATGACATCACTAGAACCATTTTTTTTACTAACCTCCACCCACAGGAATACACAAAAAATGGGCAGTGGTCTTGTTGTGCTCCGACGGAGAAGAGTGAGTGTGTTTGTCGTCGAAACGCTGTTATTTTCATCTCTGAGTCCAGTCATCTGTTTGGCCTTCCCAGGGATGCTGTACTTAGAGATCAATGGTTACAATTTATGTTTAACTCGGTTCCCGAAAATTATAATCCACGTGTAAAACTATGAGCAACACATTGAAAGATGGAGTGTATTTTATTATTTAAGTTGGTGCGTTTAATAGTTTCTGTAACTTATTTCACAAAGGTTGTTGACTCAACGTACATACAGACCAGCAAATATGAATGTGCATTATGAAATGCATTAATTTATTTTAAAAGGATCAACTCCGTACAGGCAAGCAGATGAGTACAGAACGCAGTGCGTTAAATTGTACATTAAATGTTTTCCTCCTATAGAAAATCATTATAAATAAAATCCATAATGTAGCTTAATGGAAAAAGACAGTGATATAAACGAGTTGTAGACAATTTATTCTATATGAAAGAATGCTTAATGTGAAACTTTGTGTGTTGCGTTTATTCTGGGCTCACCTGCTTGCCTGTACATATTAGTTATGTATTTTAATAATGTAGAGAAGCATATTGAGTTTGACCTTTATCATCTTAGTCCATTATGCCACATTTTACGGTATGTGAGGAAAATACTATATACGTATTCATTAAAATAATCAACTGTATATTTAATTTGATATTTTAATAGCATTTTAATACATTAAGCCATGTTAAGTGTTTATGTTTTTCTACGGGAGGAAAACGCTTAGCGAGAGACTTTGCACAAGCGTTTATATTCTGGTGTTCTGCCCACGGATTTGCCGGTCTAGTATTTTTCTTGCAGGACCCTGTAGGTTATAGTACTAAATTAGGTTTAATCGTTTAATCACCACCACAGCTTCTTGTCTCCATTGGCAACGCACACGATTTGTGTCGATTTGCAAGTGTCGCAGGTAGCAGAGAGGGCATGTAGCGATTGCAAGTGACATTGTAATTTAGTTTGTTTTTTCTTGTCTTCGCCACCTGGCTACTGTTATAAAATGTTGGGAAATTCAAACAAAAAGTAATAAAAAATTTAGTCTGATCTGAGTCTAAAAATTTTATCAAGTCTGAGAATGTAAGTCTGAGAGTGCAAGTGCAAGTCTGCAGCCTGACCCTCTTGGCTAAAACCATTCTACTCAGATGTCATTGAGTCTGTTGTAATTGGTGCTCCCCTGCCCACCCTCCAAGAACGTCTCGGTTACGTACGTAACCCTCGTTCCCTGATGGAGGGAACGGAGACGTTATGTCGACCGACAAATGGGGTCTCACTTGGGAGGCCAATCATCTCTGATTTTAAGAGAAAACGCCAATGAAATTGGCAAGTGGATTAACACACCTGAGCCACTCCCCGTGCCAGCGGGTATAAATAGGGCGACAGGTGCATCCACTCATTAGGTTTTACGCTGAGGAGCCGAGAACGTGTCCCGGCAACAGCGAATGGTTCAAGGTTGTGGCATGGGGACATAACGTCTCCGTTCCCTCCATCAGGGAACGAGGGTTACGTACGTAACCGAGACGTTCCCTATCTGTCGGTCACTACGAGTTATGTCGACCGACAAATGGGGTCCTATGGAAAACGCCATAACCTGAACCTCGTCACAACCCTGAGGCGCTGCAATTGTTGACAAGCCTTGGCGTGCCACAAAAGCTACGCTTAAGGTCGTAACCTTCCCAAAGCCCCAGCGCAAATTCACTGACCTTGGTACCGAAGGGGCCAAAGGGTGAGTACATCGCTGCTGGAGAAGGCCATGCTGCTGTTCCACCCACATAAAGTAAATGGAAGGGATTTCAACCTTCAGTGAAAGATTGCTTCAAATCTTCCCTATTTGTTCTTTCAGCTGGCAAGACAATGGGGAAGCGAGCCTTTAGGAAAGGTCGCTACGGAGACCACATCCTACCCGTAGGGAGGTGACATGTGGATATACCGATATGGACTGACCCAGGGGGCAGTACTACATATGGAAAGAGTCTCTGAGGCAGGTCCTACCTTGGAGTAGGGATGGAACGGCTGCCAGAAGAGACTGACAGAGCGATCTGTCAAGGGAAGACACGGGTTTGCCAAGAGGGAAACCTTACCGTGGAAGAATACACATATGGGATTACCCGTAGGGAACCCAGCCATATGGACACCTAGCCCAGTACAGGGGCTGACCGGTTCCGGGCATGCTAACGCCAGTACTGGGCCTGGCGACAGACTGCTCCGCCAAGTCTGACGCCGAGGGTGCTGGAGGATGCTCGACCAGGGTACGCCAACCGGGGAACTCTACTGGGAGAAGAAGGCGCTCACATCCCCGTGTTAGGGGGAATGGCACAGCAAGCGAGACACCCAGCCAGCCCTTCCCGCCAATTACCTGTTACCCAACACACGGGAGGAAACTGGCTCTACACGGAGGTTGTAAAATCTCGCAAAGGTGTTAGGTGTCGCCCAGCCCGCAGCTCGACAAATGTCTGCCAGAGAGGCGCCGTGCGCCAAGGTATAGGAGGAGGCCACACTCCGTGTGGAGTGGGCCCTCACCCCAGGGGGCACGGCTCGCCTTGGGAGGTAAGCCAAGGCGATGGCGTCCACTATCCAGTGGGCCAACCTCTGCTTAGAGACAGCCTTCCCTTCTGCTGACCTCCAAAGCAGACCAGGAGCTGCTCAGAGCTTCTGAAGCTCTGGGTGCGGTCCACGTATATGTGAAGCGCTCTTACGGGACACAGCAACGACAAGGCTGGATCTGTCTCCTCCAGGGGCAGCGCTTGCAGGTTCACCACCTGGTCTCGGAAGGGAGTGGTGGGAACCTTGGGCACGTATCCAGGCCGGGGTCTCAGGACAACGTGAGAGTAGGCCGGCCCGAACACAAGGCACTCTTCACTTACCGAAAATGCTTGGAGGTCCCCGACCCTCTTGATGGAAGTGAGCGCGATCAGGAGCGCTGTCTTGAGAGACAGGAACTTCAGCTCAACCGAATCCAGCGGCTCAAAGGGACCCCTCTGAAGTCCCGCCAGGGCAATAGAGAGGTCCCAGGAGGGAATCAGGGGTGTCCTAGGAGGATGTAACCTTCTGGCACCCCTCAGGAACCTAACGATCAGGTCATGCCTCCCCAGGGACCGGCCGTCCACTGCATCGTGATGGGCTGCAATCACCTTCAGGGTGGAGGGTGACAGCCCACGCAGCCTACCTTGCAGGAAAGAAAGCACGACTCTGACCGGGCATCTCCGGGGGTCTTCCCGGTGAGAAGAACACCAATTCGTGAACAGACTCCACTTCAGAGCATAGGCCTGCCTCGTAGAAGGGGCTCTAGCCTGAGTGATAGTGTCTACCACCGCTGGGGGCAGATCACTTAGGTCTGCCGCGTCCCGTCTAGAAGCCACACATGGAGGTTCCAGAGATCTGGGCGTGGGTGCCAAATGGTGCCAAGCCCCTGAGAGAGAAGGTCTCTCCTCAGGGGGATGCGCCAGGGAGGGGCTGTCACGAGGAGCATGAGTTCCGAAAACCAGGTCCGGGTGGGCCAGTAAGGCGCAACCAACAGGACCTGTTCCTCGTCCTCCCTGACCTTGCACAGTGTCTGTGCGAGCAGGCTCACTGGGGGAAGCGCATACTTGCGTAAAGCCCGAGGCCAGCTGTGTGCCAGTGCATCTGTGCCCAGGGGGGCCTGGGACAGGGAATAGTACAGCTGGCAGTGGGAGGACTCGTGGGAAGCAAACAGGTCTACCTGGGCTTCCCCGAATCGACTCCAGATCAGCTGGACCGTCTGGGGATGGAGTCGCCATTCCCCGGGGAAAGTGAGCTGTCGTGAGAGCACGTCGGCTGCACGATTGAGCTCCCCCGGGATGTGGACAGCGCGCAGCGACTTGAGCCATGTCTGACTCCAGAGGAGGAGATGACGGGCGAGTTGAGACATGCGACGTGATCGTAAACCGCCTTGTCGGTTGATGTACGAAACAGCCGCAGTGTTGTCCGTGCGGACCAACACGTGCTTGTCCAGCACTAGCGGACGAAACCGTCGCAAAGCTAGATGCACTGCCAGCAACTCCAGGCCGTTGATGTGCCACAGCAGTCGAGGTCCTGTCCAGGACCCTGAAGCTGCCTGCCCGTTGCATGTCGCGCCCCAGCCCGAGTTGGAGGCATCTGTTGTGACAACAACGTGCCGGGACACTTGTTCTAAGGGCACGCCGGCCCGTAGAAAAGCAAGGTCCGACCAAGGACTGAATAGGCTTGTGTAGGGCCCGATTCAAGACTCGCAGAACCAGGATAGGTCGAAGGCCACCGCTTTTCTTGGGCACGATGAAGTAAGGGCTGTAAAACCCCGTCCTCATCTCAGCTGGAGGGACCGGCTCGATTGCATCCTTCGCCAGGAGGACAGCAATCTCCTCGCGCAAGACAGGGGCGTCCTGGACTGCCACCGAAGTCTCGAGCACGCCATGGAACTTGGGGGGTCGCCGGGCGAACTGAATCGCATAGCCGAGTCGAACCGTCCAGATGAGCCAGCGTGACGGGTTGGGCAGCGCAAGCCACGCTCCCAGATACCGTACAAGTGGCACCAAAGGGACAGTCGACATACCCGCAGTGGTGCAGCGATGGGGAGTCGTGCCGGAAGGCCCAGAAGGCACTGCGTCCTGGGTCATCGCAACCACACTCCCCGTGTTCCCGGAGGAACTGGCCAGAGACGCGTGGAGAGGCGTTGCGTCTCCGAACCGCGACCTCTCGGAGGAAGGAGAAATTGCTCTTCCAATGAAAATGTGGGTGCCACTGGCCGTTCGACCAGCGGCGGAACAGAACCAGAAGATTCTCCACCCGGCCCTCCTCCGGGGGAGGGAGTGGCGCTCTCTCCGCCATCTCCTGAAGAGCAGTTCTCCGCATCTCCGAGTTGCCCCCGAGTCAGGGCCGCTTAGTCGACTTCCTCGAGGACTTTGCAGCCGGGAGTGACACGGGGGGCGCCGCTCTCCTGCGCGGGGCTCGACGCGCCGGCCTCGAAGAACTCTCAGCACGGGGCGGAGCTGGTGTGGAGGATGCAGGGGGGCGCCCTCGGCGACGAGCAGGCTGAGGCACTGCCTGCGACGGAATGGTGGCAACCGGAGGATCACGTCGTGGCAAGATGTGCTGTATGGCCTCAGTCTGCTGTTGTTCTGTCAGGAACTACTGGGCACAGCCCCTGGGAGCATTGAGAAAATGCACTTTGTCGATGTCTCTCATACAGACCAGGCTGAACCTGAAACGGCACTACTGGACCACCAGAGTGGACATCGCCTACCCGAGGGACTGCGTTGTGACTTCCGTCACCCAGAAGGGGGAGGTCAGTCGCCATGCGCAGCTCCTGCATCAACCTCGGGTTGGTCCTACCCTCGTGCATTGTTAAAGCCTTGGCTTGTTGGGTTTGCAGGATAGCCATGGCATGCAAAGCAGAGACAGCTTGGCCCGCAGCACTGTAAGCCTTGGTAGCGAGCGCGGCCGACAGCTTACAGGCCTTGGGTGAGGGGCGCGGACTATCCCTCCCAGTGGCGGCGTTTTGCGGACACAAGTGCACCGCAATCGCACTCTCCTGCTGGGGAATGTCAACACACCCCTAGCTGCCTCGCCATCGAGGGTAGTGAGGACGGAGGAACGAAATGAGCTGCTTCCGGCTGTAAAAGGGGCCATCCACGACTACATCACTTCCCCATGCACATCCGGGAAGAAAGGAACCAGAGTAAAACGCGGTTGTGAGTCGCGCTCCACACCGAGAACCAATCAAACAGCCATGAGCACTCAGGCTGGGCGGTGCATTCACCTCCATCCTGATGCTCACAACTGCCCGGGCAAGCACGGCTGTCAACTCTGGGTCCAATTCGGCAGTGGCGACAACACCCGAGGGGGGCAGCCCCGCCGAATCTTCATCCACAGAGGTCAACAGCCCATCCCCGATGCTGCAATCGACATCTGATCTCCGGCGGCAAACTGAATGACCCGTTGGGACTGCCATAAGACAGCCCAGCAAAATCACCCAGCAGCTGCACAGGACAAACACTGCGGAAGGGGTAAGAGGTCCGTGGGGCGTGGCCCGGCGGAGAAGCTCTCACTGTCACCTTCAAATCTCCCAGAGCACTAGCCGGCGGTCCTCTGCTCGAGACAGAGAAACCAGAACGGGTAGTGACAGAGGGGTCTGCTCCCTTCCCTTTAAGAAAGGGGAGTAGTAAGTATAATACACTTTATGCCAAGATGATTTATGACTTTGACCTTTGACCTTTTGACAGGTTGAACTTCCGGTAACCTTATGATGGATGGGCGGAACTTTCCGACTTCAAGGGTTAACCTATGACCTTCCCACGCATCGATCATGCGGTTTTGACAGAAAGTTTTACCCTATTGACCTAGTTAGTTCTAAATCATGGTTTTGACGGCTAGTTTAAACGGAAGATGAAAGACTCCCCACGCATCGATCATGCGGTTTTGACAGAAAGTTTTACCCTATTGACCTGTTAGTTTTAAATTAAAACGGTATATGAAAGACTCCCCACGCATCGATCATGTGGTTTTGACAGAAAGTTTTACCCTATTGACCTGTTAGTTTTAAATTAAAACGGTATATGATAGACTCCCCAATCATCGATCATGTGGTTTTGACAGAAAGTTTTACCCTATTGACCGTTAGTTTGTTTGAAGTTTGTGTCAGTTAGTTTGTTTGAAGTTTGTGTCAGTTAGCTTGTTTGAAGTTTATCACAGTTATAAGGTTATGTGTGTGGTTATAAGGCTTCTCCCCCTCCCATTACATTTATGAGCGGTGTATAAATGGGGTCTGTGTGTTCTACATTTATATATATAAAACATCCTATAATTTATATATATAAAACAATTAAAGATTGAAAAACATTTCAGTTATATAATTTATATAATCTAAAACACATTTTAATTATTTCACATTTATATATAAAACATTATATAATTTATATAATCTACAACACATTTTAATTATTTCACATTTATATATATAAAACATTATATAGTTTATATAATATACATAATCTAAAAACAATTTAACTAAGGTTGAAAATCCGTTCTTTTAAAAAAAAGGTTATAAATTAAACCGTATAAAAAAATATACTGAAACCGACTGTTTCAGATAAAACAAGATCTTTTTTTTTCTTTTTCTTTTTTTAGAGAGCAGGAAAGAGATGTTTTCACATCACCTTCCTGACCCGCAAGTATTCACAGCGTCTTCGTTTGCACGCTACACTTCACTTTCTTCCGAATTTACTAACCAATCATAATATCTTCAAAGCCATTTTTAATTAAAACCAAACGTATCTCACACGGGAGTACCATGATTTTGACAGTTTTTCTGACGGTTCACCTATGAATTACGGCTGGTGCGCGTCTAGCATCTCTTGTACCCCCTTTCTCTCTCTCCCTCTCTCTCCCTCTAATGCCTGTGTACACACATTCGTCTCCAAGTCTTATTTTCTTCTTTTAATGAATATAAACACATTATACATTCACAAACAATATAAAACAAAACATTTACATTAGTTTTGTTCATCACTAAAAAATATACATTTTACTAGGATCGGGGAATATATAATTGAACAGAATGAAGAATATGGTCTATTGAGGAACCCGGACGTGTCATTGACACAATTCAGTTAAATTCATTTCACATTATTTGTTGCAAGACATTTTCTATATTATATTTAAAACCTTTTATATCCATCTTTATATCATATCTTTTTCAAAAAGCTGTTTAATTATTTATTTTAACCGTACACCTACAGTACCACCATACAATAAAATGCTGCATGCACGTACACTTTTAAGCGATCTGAATTATGACTAGCCTATAAATTTCATCATAAGCCACACGTACCTTGTTATATCACTATAATATCCACGGCGCTATACAAATTTGTATTCTGATAAACCATATAAACAAGCGGACATACGCGTGGACATATCAAGTTAAAAAGAGACTTATCTCTATTTTAAACAATATAAAATTATATATGACGGCATGTTACTAAACCGGAACATACATTTTAAACAAGTATTCATCGTTTTTATAAAACACATCGCAGTAACAGACATGTTACTAAACCAAAACAAATAATTTTATCATTCATTTTTTAATCATGTATTCAACCAATACTTATACAACATATACAAACACGTTTTAAACATATTTTAAACAAAAACTAATCATAAACGCAGCCTTCTCAAAATTACAGACATGTACAATCATGCTGATCACATATTATGGATATTCCGACTTTTAGCCACTAATACGTTTTAGGATAATGAAAAACACCAACGTCTGAGGGGTGTCAAAATATCTCCAGTCCCCAAAACCCACTCAGACTCCAGGGGTTAAAGAATATGAAAATAAATAA
The DNA here is from genome assembly GCF_023724105.1 of Carassius gibelio. NCBI lineage: Eukaryota > Metazoa > Chordata > Actinopteri > Cypriniformes > Cyprinidae > Carassius > Carassius gibelio. The sequence goes on along the minus strand of NC_068413.1, from coordinate 16,095,434 downwards.
TTATATAATGACATCGGGCTACTAAAGCAATTCATTAAACAAAAAAAAAGGTATTCAACATTTAAGTTAATCAAACTTATAAAACACACCATACTCTTCTTTTTTTTAAAAGATAACTTATTTTAAATGTGATAGCAAAGTATATATACAATAAACATTTCTGATGATACGTATAAAAAATTATCCCTTACAGTTTTAGACTGGTGAGAGATGTCCAAACATGAATGAAATATCCCCAAAATAAAATAATACCACTTAAAAAATAAAATAAAAATGATTAAATCATAAACAGAATCTCACAGGTCCTCGTAGTGAAATGTATGTGAGACCCGAGGGGCTGCTTCACACACACCCCGCGCAGGCGAGGGTGGAGTTCCAGACCGCATGATCAAAGTGTACATTAGAATGGATAGAATGGTGTACATAGAATAGTGTACATTATTTCAAAGCTAACATTAATGTAATGTTTTTTTAATAATCAGTACCCCCAGTACATCTGATATCCGTTGATTCTTAATTCAACAAAATGATGATATATATTACCTAAAATATTTTATATTTTTATATAATATTATATAATAAACAATTATTTATATCATATTATATCATACATCATATATATGATTATATTATATTAGATGCGTCATGCATTAATCACTTTAGATTCTTTAAAGTTCTTATTTTTAGCACCATCTTCAAAGTTTTCATACCATCTCTCTCTCTCTCTCTCCCTCACACCCACACACACACACACACACACACACACACACACTCTCTCTCTCCCCCCCCCCCCCCCCCCTCTCTCTCTCACACACACACTCTCTCACACACACACACACACACACACACACTCTCTTTCTCTCTCCCTTTCCCTCTCCCTCTCTCTCTCACACACACACACACACACGCACACACACACACACACACACACACACACACAATGAAACATGAAGCCAAAGTCTTTCTGTATGTTTTTTAAAAATAAAACTTAAAATATTGATTTTGCTTTAAATCTATGCTGAGGAGCTCGTTTGTTTGTCACAGTATAGACTGTGAAGTTTAGATGAAGTTGCTTTATCTTTTAGAAGAAAGACCCTCGATCGTATTCAACCATTAAAGATGGTTCAGGAAAGACCCACGCGTCCTAGAGATGTAATTTATGTGCGTTGCTACGGTCGTAAACCTTTCACATATCCACGGTACTTTCAGACACAGAGCAGGAAAGACATTTGCAGGCCCTCTGCTTAGCCGTCCCAAAATACCTCCATTTAAAAGCAAAAATATTAAAATGACCGCCTGTACATCTAACAGGCTGTAGTTCTATTTTATATGTTTTGTATTAAAAGTACTATCCATATTATATTTAAATCCTTTTTTAAAACAATATATTTAACCGACAGTATCCCCCAACGTGTGTTTTCCATCAGTTGTTTGCCCTTCAGCCTTATTACGTAGTGCTTTTCATTTAGCCTACTGTAAGATCCCTTTACAATAGTGTAATGAAAGTTAACTTTTCTTAAAGTTTATAGTTGTATTTTACAGTATCCCCATCCTTCTATCCTGTAGTTTAAACACATTGTGTGTCACTAAAGCAAGGCACACCGTCTATCGTCTTATTTTTTTTAAATAACCGATGACCGTCATCGTCTCTTCATATAATTTATCCACCCGAGTGCTTTTCTCACACGAGTAGAAAACTCTTTCTCTTTGGATGTGTTTGGCAGAAACATAATTTCTACATCAGAAATTTTTTTTAAATGTACGCTGAACTTTTCTCATTCTACAGAAATACTATTTGCAAATTATTTACCCGGCCTATAACACTCGGTGTAAATGTTCTTACCTAGAACAGAAAACATACGCTTTGACTGTTTTGTAGATGCCAACAGATCATGACAAGGGTGTTTCACATCTAAGAATAGCAATTCACAGTTTTGTAAATCACATTTTTCTTACACCTCGAGATTTAGCCCTATCAAGATTTCGGAGGTCCGTTCACAATTTGTTTGTCGGATCCTAGGTTTTTATGCGATCTTTGTGCGGCGTCATCGTAATAGGAATAAATGAAAATTAAGAAATTAAGTTACAGTTTTTCTGTTCGAGATATTTCTTTTAGCTCAACTTTGTGTCTGTCCAAAAGTGTGATCGCATGAAGCATCGAAGCAAAAATGAAGTCTAGCTGTTTTACACTTAAAACTATTACAACCTAAACAAATCAAACGGTACACTCGTTTAAGTTTGAGCGCGTTAAAGTTTCCACACTCTTGTGAGATACATTTTATCCATAACCTTTTGTGTATTCGAGCGACCAAATCACTAAGAAAGAGTATAGCGAGAAAACTTAACGTTTACAACGTATATACAATTCAGAATACAATTGTTAAAGATTTTTTTTTTTGTTAAATGTTGATTTGTAAATTATATTTTTATTACTCCGTTAGATTTAGTCATCGTGTTCGGATAGCCGATGACACAATTCACATTTTTATTTTTAAGACTCCTGTAAGTCCATGCTAACTCTCGCGTGGGAAAGAGAGCGGGGTGAGTGTATTCTATTTATTTAAGAAAAATTATTAAACATTTCCCCCGAACATTTTTATTATTTTGACAAAACACGACACGACGACATTAAACAATGTTATCAGTTCCTACGGCCATCTTCTTCGATTCAAATAAAAGCAACATCTCCGGTGTACGTGTGTATGTGCTAAACATCTTTGCTTCTCCACTTTTCCAGATTTGTTAGATGGGCTACCGTTGTAATACAAACACACTTGAGAACTACGACGTTCTCACTTTTGTAACGGTTATAGAAAAATGCCGTACACACTTTTGCATTTCATAATTCAGTGATTTTAGCTGTAATGGTCACATAAGACAAAAAATTGTCAATGTGTGACTCGTAAACATGTATCATTTTATTTATTTATTTATTTTTACCAGAGATAGTCGACCGATCTGTTGACACGTTGTTTTGCAGTTTTCTCTGACTGCGGTCAAACATACACTGCCTGTTCATAGGAATTTTACAGCATAACAATATAGCCCCTACATCTAGAGCTCTTGTTTATATAGCCGATGACCACGTTCACATTGTTTCAACATTTCCGCATTACATTAAAGAGTAGGCCTATGCGTACTCCCCTTCGGTCGTAAGCATTATCATCTACCGCGCGCTGAGATTTTTCTGCTTTGTCCACTGTTGACGGATTTACTAGAGGGACTATGTCGCCCCGTTGTAACGTGATTACGTTTAAGATCCATAAGATTGCGCTACATTCACCTGAAAAGGCTATAGATATAGTCTTTTATACAGGAAATGTGTATCAGAATAACAATGACCTAATAGTGAAATCCACTCTTCTAAACTATTGTGAAAGTTTTAATGCAACTCTGTAAATAGCTTTTTTTTTCTAATACCGTATACTGCACATTATTGTTTGGTTGTCTTTGTACAGTATTTCAATAAATAAACCGGTGTTGATAAGTCGTTCATTTAAGTGGAGGGCGGGATGATTTTGACCTTCTTTAGTCATTCGTCGTGCTTAAGGTCTGATCCGGGAAACCGCACTACGACTGGAACTGCGCTTTGTCGCGTCTAAATAACCCGCTCTTCTTTAAGAAAACCGCGAGGCGAGCAGTTTCTGACATCCATTAATTCACCTCATTTTTTCACAACCGCAAATGTTTTGTTTAGCATACATATTAGTTACATAGGTGTCACGCATGAAATTTATAGTTATTTTAAATAATTATGATAGAGTTACAGGTTTAGGTTAGTGGGGTGTCTGTAAACGGTGAAAACTTCGAGCATCGGAGACGACGGTGTTACTCAAACACCCCATAGCGTTATCTTTTAACAAAAACTGTCGTATTACGCGTTACTAAGACAAAATCTGTAACAGCGTTCATTAATATGTTGAGATGAAAATAAACATACAAAACTTTATAATGAGCGTGAGTTCAATATAGCCTAACCAACAAATGTTTGTTCTAACGCTTTCGCACTAAAATTGCGAGATTTCCTGACTTTGCCGTGTTTAATGGATGCTAGATCTCATCACGCCGCAGCGAATTGTAAACCACACACTTCCTCATCGCATTACGCTAAGAAACTGCACATGGTTAAAGCTATTACACCATAAACTGTCTAAAGTTGTTAATGTACAAGCACAGTAAACTATTTCTACAAAAAATATCATTGCACTACTGTTTTTGCATATAATACATCGTTCAACAATACTTTTGCACACTCATTCAACTATTTATTACCAGCCGTTCTCACGTTCCTGCTGTTCATAATGTATATATAATCCTTCATTGCTCCGTTCATAATGTACATACGATCCCTACATTGCATTCATATTTATATTCTGTACTCTGATCAATATCGTATATAGCAACTACGCTGTATAGTCTGTACATCATAGCTTTACTTACTCTGCACTTTTATGTATATAAAACACTATATTCTTGCACTTCTGGTTAGATGCTAACTGCATTTCATTAGCTCTGTACTTGTACTCTGCATAATGACAATAAAGTTGAATCTAATCTAAACAAGTACAATCGTACGCTTCCAGGACTCTGCTCATTCTTTCTGTTTCAATTTGTTTAAACGGACTTTCGCATTCTTATCTTATTTTCACCAACTAAGCGTTATTCCTAGGCCTCGCGGATTGTTTTCTAGTTTTGGCCCTCAAATTCTTTGTTCATACGTAGCGATATCTCTGTGAATTTGCTTGATTTCATAAAATATCTTTTACGTTATATCATTATCCTATCCTAGTTTATATCAGATACAAGTTTGTTTCTTCATATTTCTCGCACATCTACTCCCGTCCATTCTACCCCGTTAGAGTATCCGCGACAGTATACTCATTGTAATGTGCTAAATCATTAAAATCCAAAAAATGAACTCTGAGAAAGAATATCCGATGAGAGGATTCAAACTTTTATTTCAACAAAACAGTGTTGAATTTACAATGAAGTAATGAAGAAAGTGATTAAATTGTTATTACAAACAATAGGGATGACATGACATCACAAGTTATCTAGCCAGAAAAGAAAATCTCGGCAGGCCCTCAAGTTTTGTTCTACTATGAAATCGACGACGGTTTCAATAATTTCAGGTATGGCGAAACCGTAATGTTTAGCGACTAACATCACACACAAATCCGTTATGCACGTACACAGACAGAGAGTCTCGTTAATGTACATCTCGCCGCTACATTCGGCCGTCACATACAGAATTTTTCTGGTCGTTACACAAATCGGCGCCTTGCTGGTTGTATACAAGCTTGTCAAATCGGGCCACGGGTTATTTTTCAGACTTCTTACAACGTCCATTTCTTTCTTGAGATTTGTTACGCGCTTGGAATCCGCCGTACAATCATGATTCGGATCAGACGTATCGTCTATGATTTTATGCATCAGATCAATCATTTGCTCTCTGTAACATTGTTTAAACATAGAGTCTATGTTGGCTTTTACAGGACACATCTTTCTTTCGTCACAGCCGCACTCCACTCGATCATCCGCAGCAGCGCTGGTAGTGGCAGACATCCTTTTCAGATTTTGTTCCAAGAAGTAAACCAAGCGTTTTAAAATCCACTACGATCCAGTGTTTTTTTTTTTTTTAAATCCACAACGATCCAGTGTTTTTTCAAATGGTTTAGATCCGTCGAAGCCTTATTATTTGAAAATTTGAGAGTGCGTCAGTTTCAGACAAATTTGATCGTTGAAGACGATTCTGTCAGTCCATGTAGATGATGTTTGATTGAAAAGATGTTGCAGTAGCTCCATCGACCGCGCTGTAAAACCCTTGTTCGCGGATCATAAGAAAACCTGCGATAACTGAGGTATGAGGTCAGCCGCTCACAGGGGATAAAGACTAGCCGTAGTCATGAGGAAGTAGCGGTGGATCTTCTGTACATTCTACCAAAAAATAGGTTGTGGGTGTTGCGCTCAAAAACGGAGGAGGGTGAAGGGCCGTGGTTAGGGGTTTGACTTACGAGAAATATGAAGAAACAAACTTGTATCTGATATAAACTAGGATAGGATAATGATATAACGTAAAAGATATTTTATGAAATCAAGCAAATTCACAGAGATATCGCTACGTATGAACAAAGAATTTGAGGGCCAAAACTAGAAAACAATCCGCGAGGCCTAGGAATAACGCTTAGTTGGTGAAAATAAGATAAGAATGCGAAAGTCCGTTTAAACAAATTGAAACAGAAAGAATGAGCAGAGTCCTGGAAGCGTACGATTGTACTTGTTTAGATTAGATTCAACTTTATTGTCATTATGCAGAGTACAAGTACAGAGCTAATGAAATGCAGTTAGCATCTAACCAGAAGTGCAAGAATATAGTGTTTTATATACATAAAAGTGCAGAGTAAGTAAAGCTATGATGTACAGACTATACAGCGTAGTTGCTATATACGATATTGATCAGAGTACAGAATATAAATATGAATGCAATGTAGGGATCGTATGTACATTATGAACGGAGCAATGAAGGATTATATATACATTATGAACAGCAGGAACGTGAGAACGGCTGGTAATAAATAGTTGAATGAGTGTGCAAAAGTATTGTTGAACGATGTATTATATGCAAAAACAGTAGTGCAATGATATTTTTTGTAGAAATAGTTTACTGTGCTTGTACATTAACAACTTTAGACAGTTTATGGTGTAATAGCTTTAACCATGTGCAGTTTCTTAGCGTAATGCGATGAGGAAGTGTGTGGTTTACAATTCGCTGCGGCGTGATGAGATCTAGCATCCATTAAACACGGCAAAGTCAGGAAATCTCGCAATTTTAGTGCGAAAGCGTTAGAACAAACATTTGTTGGTTAGGCTATATTGAACTCACGCTCATTATAAAGTTTTGTATGTTTATTTTCATCTCAACATATTAATGAACGCTGTTACAGATTTTGTCTTAGTAACGCGTAATACGACAGTTTTTGTTAAAAGATAACGCTATGGGGTGTTTGAGTAACACCGTCGTCTCCGATGCTCGAAGTTTTCACCGTTTACAGACACCCCACTAACCTAAACCTGTAACTCTATCATAATTATTTAAAATAACTATAAATTTCATGCGTGACACCTATGTAACTAATATGTATGCTAAACAAAACATTTGCGGTTGTGAAAAAATGAGGTGAATTAATGGATGTCAGAAACTGCTCGCCTCGCGGTTTTCTTAAAGAAGAGCGGGTTATTTAGACGCGACAAAGCGCAGTTCCAGTCGTAGTGCGGTTTCCCGGATCAGACCTTAAGCACGACGAATGACTAAAGAAGGTCAAAATCATCCCGCCCTCCACTTAAATGAACGACTTATCAACACCGGTTTATTTATTGAAATACTGTACAAAGACAACCAAACAATAATGTGCAGTATACGGTATTAGAAAAAAAAAGCTATTTACAGAGTTGCATTAAAACTTTCACAATAGTTTAGAAGAGTGGATTTCACTATTAGGTCATTGTTATTCTGATACACATTTCCTGTATAAAAGACTATATCTATAGCCTTTTCAGGTGAATGTAGCGCAATCTTATGGATCTTAAACGTAATCACGTTACAACGGGGCGACATAGTCCCTCTAGTAAATCCGTCAACAGTGGACAAAGCAGAAAAATCTCAGCGCGCGGTAGATGATAATGCTTACGACCGAAGGGGAGTACGCATAGGCCTACTCTTTAATGTAATGCGGAAATGTTGAAACAATGTGAACGTGGTCATCGGCTATATAAACAAGAGCTCTAGATGTAGGGGCTATATTGTTATGCTGTAAAATTCCTATGAACAGGCAGTGTATGTTTGACCGCAGTCAGAGAAAACTGCAAAACAACGTGTCAACAGATCGGTCGACTATCTCTGGTAAAAATAAATAAATAAATAAAATGATACATGTTTACGAGTCACACATTGACAATTTTTTGTCTTATGTGACCATTACAGCTAAAATCACTGAATTATGAAATGCAAAAGTGTGTACGGCATTTTTCTATAACCGTTACAAAAGTGAGAACGTCGTAGTTCTCAAGTGTGTTTGTATTACAACGGTAGCCCATCTAACAAATCTGGAAAAGTGGAGAAGCAAAGATGTTTAGCACATACACACGTACACCGGAGATGTTGCTTTTATTTGAATCGAAGAAGATGGCCGTAGGAACTGATAACATTGTTTAATGTCGTCGTGTCGTGTTTTGTCAAAATAATAAAAATGTTCGGGGGAAATGTTTAATAATTTTTCTTAAATAAATAGAATACACTCACCCCGCTCTCTTTCCCACGCGAGAGTTAGCATGGACTTACAGGAGTCTTAAAAATAAAAATGTGAATTGTGTCATCGGCTATCCGAACACGATGACTAAATCTAACGGAGTAATAAAAATATAATTTACAAATCAACATTTAACAAAAAAAAAAATCTTTAACAATTGTATTCTGAATTGTATATACGTTGTAAACGTTAAGTTTTCTCGCTATACTCTTTCTTAGTGATTTGGTCGCTCGAATACACAAAAGGTTATGGATAAAATGTATCTCACAAGAGTGTGGAAACTTTAACGCGCTCAAACTTAAACGAGTGTACCGTTTGATTTGTTTAGGTTGTAATAGTTTTAAGTGTAAAACAGCTAGACTTCATTTTTGCTTCGATGCTTCATGCGATCACACTTTTGGACAGACACAAAGTTGAGCTAAAAGAAATATCTCGAACAGAAAAACTGTAACTTAATTTCTTAATTTTCATTTATTCCTATTACGATGACGCCGCACAAAGATCGCATAAAAACCTAGGATCCGACAAACAAATTGTGAACGGACCTCCGAAATCTTGATAGGGCTAAATCTCGAGGTGTAAGAAAAATGTGATTTACAAAACTGTGAATTGCTATTCTTAGATGTGAAACACCCTTGTCATGATCTGTTGGCATCTACAAAACAGTCAAAGCGTATGTTTTCTGTTCTAGGTAAGAACATTTACACCGAGTGTTATAGGCCGGGTAAATAATTTGCAAATAGTATTTCTGTAGAATGAGAAAAGTTCAGCGTACATTTAAAAAAAATTTCTGATGTAGAAATTATGTTTCTGCCAAACACATCCAAAGAGAAAGAGTTTTCTACTCGTGTGAGAAAAGCACTCGGGTGGATAAATTATATGAAGAGACGATGACGGTCATCGGTTATTTAAAAAAAATAAGACGATAGACGGTGTGCCTTGCTTTAGTGACACACAATGTGTTTAAACTACAGGATAGAAGGATGGGGATACTGTAAAATACAACTATAAACTTTAAGAAAAGTTAACTTTCATTACACTATTGTAAAGGGATCTTACAGTAGGCTAAATGAAAAGCACTACGTAATAAGGCTGAAGGGCAAACAACTGATGGAAAACACACGTTGGGGGATACTGTCGGTTAAATATATTGTTTTAAAAAAGGATTTAAATATAATATGGATAGTACTTTTAATACAAAACATATAAAATAGAACTACAGCCTGTTAGATGTACAGGCGGTCATTTTAATATTTTTGCTTTTAAATGGAGGTATTTTGGGACGGCTAAGCAGAGGGCCTGCAAATGTCTTTCCTGCTCTGTGTCTGAAAGTACCGTGGATATGTGAAAGGTTTACGACCGTAGCAACGCACATAAATTACATCTCTAGGACGCGTGGGTCTTTCCTGAACCATCTTTAATGGTTGAATACGATCGAGGGTCTTTCTTCTAAAAGATAAAGCAACTTCATCTAAACTTCACAGTCTATACTGTGACAAACAAACGAGCTCCTCAGCATAGATTTAAAGCAAAATCAATATTTTAAGTTTTATTTTTAAAAAACATACAGAAAGACTTTGGCTTCATGTTTCATTGTGTGTGTGTGTGTGTGTGTGTGTGTGTGTGCGTGTGTGTGTGTGTGTGTGAGAGAGAGAGGGAGAGGGAAAGGGAGAGAGAAAGAGAGTGTGTGTGTGTGTGTGTGTGTGTGTGAGAGAGTGTGTGTGTGAGAGAGAGAGGGGGGGGGGGGGGGGGAGAGAGAGAGTGTGTGTGTGTGTGTGTGTGTGTGTGTGTGTGGGTGTGAGGGAGAGAGAGAGAGAGAGATGGTATGAAAACTTTGAAGATGGTGCTAAAAATAAGAACTTTAAAGAATCTAAAGTGATTAATGCATGACGCATCTAATATAATATAATCATATATATGATGTATGATATAATATGATATAAATAATTGTTTATTATATAATATTATATAAAAATATAAAATATTTTAGGTAATATATATCATCATTTTGTTGAATTAAGAATCAACGGATATCAGATGTACTGGGGGTACTGATTATTAAAAAAACATTACATTAATGTTAGCTTTGAAATAATGTACACTATTCTATGTACACCATTCTATCCATTCTAATGTACACTTTGATCATGCGGTCTGGAACTCCACCCTCGCCTGCGCGGGGTGTGTGTGAAGCAGCCCCTCGGGTCTCACATACATTTCACTACGAGGACCTGTGAGATTCTGTTTATGATTTAATCATTTTTATTTTATTTTTTAAGTGGTATTATTTTATTTTGGGGATATTTCATTCATGTTTGGACATCTCTCACCAGTCTAAAACTGTAAGGGATAATTTTTTATACGTATCATCAGAAATGTTTATTGTATATATACTTTGCTATCACATTTAAAATAAGTTATCTTTTAAAAAAAAGAAGAGTATGGTGTGTTTTATAAGTTTGATTAACTTAAATGTTGAATACCTTTTTTTTTGTTTAATGAATTGCTTTAGTAGCCCGATGTCATTATATAATTATTTATTTTCATATTCTTTAACCCCTGGAGTCTGAGTGGGTTTTGGGGACTGGAGATATTTTGACACCCCTCAGACGTTGGTGTTTTTCATTATCCTAAAACGTATTAGTGGCTAAAAGTCGGAATATCCATAATATGTGATCAGCATGATTGTACATGTCTGTAATTTTGAGAAGGCTGCGTTTATGATTAGTTTTTGTTTAAAATATGTTTAAAACGTGTTTGTATATGTTGTATAAGTATTGGTTGAATACATGATTAAAAAATGAATGATAAAATTATTTGTTTTGGTTTAGTAACATGTCTGTTACTGCGATGTGTTTTATAAAAACGATGAATACTTGTTTAAAATGTATGTTCCGGTTTAGTAACATGCCGTCATATATAATTTTATATTGTTTAAAATAGAGATAAGTCTCTTTTTAACTTGATATGTCCACGCGTATGTCCGCTTGTTTATATGGTTTATCAGAATACAAATTTGTATAGCGCCGTGGATATTATAGTGATATAACAAGGTACGTGTGGCTTATGATGAAATTTATAGGCTAGTCATAATTCAGATCGCTTAAAAGTGTACGTGCATGCAGCATTTTATTGTATGGTGGTACTGTAGGTGTACGGTTAAAATAAATAATTAAACAGCTTTTTGAAAAAGATATGATATAAAGATGGATATAAAAGGTTTTAAATATAATATAGAAAATGTCTTGCAACAAATAATGTGAAATGAATTTAACTGAATTGTGTCAATGACACGTCCGGGTTCCTCAATAGACCATATTCTTCATTCTGTTCAATTATATATTCCCCGATCCTAGTAAAATGTATATTTTTTAGTGATGAACAAAACTAATGTAAATGTTTTGTTTTATATTGTTTGTGAATGTATAATGTGTTTATATTCATTAAAAGAAGAAAATAAGACTTGGAGACGAATGTGTGTACACAGGCATTAGAGGGAGAGAGAGGGAGAGAGAGAAAGGGGGTACAAGAGATGCTAGACGCGCACCAGCCGTAATTCATAGGTGAACCGTCAGAAAAACTGTCAAAATCATGGTACTCCCGTGTGAGATACGTTTGGTTTTAATTAAAAATGGCTTTGAAGATATTATGATTGGTTAGTAAATTCGGAAGAAAGTGAAGTGTAGCGTGCAAACGAAGACGCTGTGAATACTTGCGGGTCAGGAAGGTGATGTGAAAACATCTCTTTCCTGCTCTCTAAAAAAAGAAAAAGAAAAAAAAAGATCTTGTTTTATCTGAAACAGTCGGTTTCAGTATATTTTTTTATACGGTTTAATTTATAACCTTTTTTTTAAAAGAACGGATTTTCAACCTTAGTTAAATTGTTTTTAGATTATGTATATTATATAAACTATATAATGTTTTATATATATAAATGTGAAATAATTAAAATGTGTTGTAGATTATATAAATTATATAATGTTTTATATATAAATGTGAAATAATTAAAATGTGTTTTAGATTATATAAATTATATAACTGAAATGTTTTTCAATCTTTAATTGTTTTATATATATAAATTATAGGATGTTTTATATATATAAATGTAGAACACACAGACCCCATTTATACACCGCTCATAAATGTAATGGGAGGGGGAGAAGCCTTATAACCACACACATAACCTTATAACTGTGATAAACTTCAAACAAGCTAACTGACACAAACTTCAAACAAACTAACTGACACAAACTTCAAACAAACTAACGGTCAATAGGGTAAAACTTTCTGTCAAAACCACATGATCGATGATTGGGGAGTCTATCATATACCGTTTTAATTTAAAACTAACAGGTCAATAGGGTAAAACTTTCTGTCAAAACCACATGATCGATGCGTGGGGAGTCTTTCATATACCGTTTTAATTTAAAACTAACAGGTCAATAGGGTAAAACTTTCTGTCAAAACCGCATGATCGATGCGTGGGGAGTCTTTCATCTTCCGTTTAAACTAGCCGTCAAAACCATGATTTAGAACTAACTAGGTCAATAGGGTAAAACTTTCTGTCAAAACCGCATGATCGATGCGTGGGAAGGTCATAGGTTAACCCTTGAAGTCGGAAAGTTCCGCCCATCCATCATAAGGTTACCGGAAGTTCAACCTGTCAAAAGGTCAAAGGTCAAAGTCATAAATCATCTTGGCATAAAGTGTATTATACTTACTACTAAGGGGAGACGCGATCACAGCGTTGCCATGGTCACACACGCAGTGCGTGCATGAACCATCCACGAACGCGCCTTCAGCGTGCTGAATGCCCAGACACGGAAGAGAGCGAACGT
>NC_068413.1:16019519-16081790 GCF_023724105.1 Carassius gibelio | reverse complement strand
GTCACGTGGCGTCAGCGCTGTATCAAGTCGGACAAAATTTCTAACCGGCATGCACTGCTTCAAGTCAGCCGACGATCGGTTTGCGCAAAACTGCTTGAAGTCGAACAAGCCTAGCGTGTCCGGCTTCATATCTCCGCTTGCAGCTCCTCCCCACCTGCACGCGGCTACTCTCGCCGATCGGTTGCATCCAGCCGCAGCCGATGTCGAACACACCTTATGGATTGCAGCAGTTCTAGAGTCGACCACTCACTGATTCAAATGAACCGTTTAGTGCGAGTCTCCAGAAGTAAGAACCGGGAGATCTTGTGCGCGCGTGCGTCTGATGTTGCTAAAAGTAAGTTATTAATGTCGAAATTTAGGCTTGATTATAGGTCAGATTGTCAGTTGTTTGGGAACTAAATCCGCTGCAAAGAGTGATCTATTTAAGCCCACTGAAATGCTCGAGTGCAGACGATGCAGACACATCAATCATCAAATCATCAAAAAAAAAAAAAAAAACAACTTTAACCTAACACAGATTATATAAAATAACTCGTGCATGTTCAAATTCCCCGATGCCGTAATATTAACAGTTTTATTAAAATGCTACCATGTCCTATGTGACGTCTGTTTTTATATTGTTTATCAACAGTAACGTTATACATATGTATATTGTTTGGATTAACTAGACGAGTAGACAGACATGAATGTTTATTCATAACCGTACTGAAAATAAGTAAATATTGTTAGCTTATAATGCTAACTACCTAAAAAGGTTGCTGGTGCTAAATTGAGGTAATTTTTTATAAATAATGTCCAAATATTTTTATTCAACCATCTATATATATATATATATATATATATATATATATAGATAGCTATAGAGAGAGAGAGAGAGATCATGTCATATATTACTGTGATGTTCTGTAAAACAACAAACTTTAAAATACTTTGTTCTTACTGGTGAAAATCAGATGGTCAACTCTGCTTTCTCTCAGGTACATCACAGTGTAAGCTTCACAGTTAACATTACTCTCATAAGCGTAGTCCATATCAACAACAAAAATATATCTTGACTCCATATAGTGGTTATTTTGGAAAAAATCCCAGGTATTTTGAGCAGTAGGATTATAAAAAAAAAAAAAAAAAAAAGTTTGCTAATATAAAATTAAATTAAGTAGCCTATATAAAATTTCAAACATCTATCTTTCGGTACTTTTTTACTTAAGTACATAAAAAATTTAGTACTTTTGTACTTTCACTTGAGTAAAATTGTAAAAGGAGTACTTTTACTTTTACTGGAGTAACATTTTACTATACGTATCTGTACTTTTACTCAAGTACTTGATTTGTGTACTTCGTCCACCACTGATTAAATCCTGGCGTGGATACGACAGTGACACATGCGCTTCCCTTGCTTACGGATGCCGTGAGCTTTCCTTGCTCAGACATTCTAATGCATGTGGTAACACTGCAGCCGCAGGTGGAGGCTTTGAAATCACTAATGTTTTCCGGGCTGCAGAGGAGCATTTGCCCGGCATTTGCACTACGGGTGTTACGCACATTTGTCACGGATACACCATTCAGTTTCGAAAGGGCCCGTCTCTTTGCTGTGGAAATCTTCCCACGGTTGTTAAACCAAGGGAAATCGTTGTGTTGTGGCAGGAGATGTCATCTCTGATGGGAAAAGGGACTATAGAAGAATACCCCTCTCAGATGGAGTCAGGTTTTTACAATTGCTATTTTGTTGTAAAAAAAATAAAAAAAAAATAAAGAGTGACGGTTTACAACCGATATTGGAGATACACTGTTTGAATCTTGCACTCAGGACGAGCAAAATCAAGACGTTAATGGTAAAGTCTATTCTGTGGCAGATTCAACCAAACAACTGGTTTGTCACGATCGATCTGAAGGATTAATATTTTCATATTCAGATCATCAAGAGACATAGGAAGTTCCTCAGATATGCTTTAGAGGGCAAAGCGTATCAATACTGTGTTCTTCCCTTCGGCTTAGCCTTGGCTCCTCGAACATTTTCAAAATACATGGATGCAGTTCTGGCCCCATGCAGCTCCAGGGCGTTCACGTATTGAATTACCTGGACGATTGGCTAGTGTTAGCACAAT
Organism: Carassius gibelio; assembly: GCF_023724105.1. Taxonomy (NCBI): domain Eukaryota; kingdom Metazoa; phylum Chordata; class Actinopteri; order Cypriniformes; family Cyprinidae; genus Carassius; species Carassius gibelio. Next base: position 16,079,685 of record NC_068413.1, on the reverse strand, counting down.
CGCAGACTCAAGCACACTCTTATCGGGATCTTGTGCTGAATCATCTAAACAGCCTGGGCTTACGCACAAATTTCCAGAAAAGTGTTTTCCCTCTCAATTTATTACCTTTCTGGGAATAGACTTGGACTCTCATGCGATGACAGCAAGACTATCTCTCCCTCGTGTTCAATCTCTCACGTCATGCCTGCGCCATTTCAAAGCAGGTCGCACAGTGACGGTGAGTTTGAGCCTCAGACTTTTTTTGGGTCTAATGGCAGCGGCATCCCCTCTAGTATGTCTGGGGTTACTTCACATGTGCCCATTTCTGTGGTGGATGAAAAGCCAAAACATTTCACCCCGTTGTTTTCTGCACTGGACGATTTTGGTGACACAGAGGTGTGTTATGTCAATAAAACAGTGGATGTCAGCCAAATTCCTGGAGTTCAGCTGGGGATTTGTGCTTCCCGTGAGACTGTCACAACAGAGCTGTTTGTCAAGGATGCCCAGCCCACGGAGTATGGACGGTGACACAACGTGGCTGGTATATAAACAAGTTGGAATTGCTGGCAGTTTTTCTAGCTCTCCAATATTTCTCTAATCTGCTGATCGGCCATCATGTACTCGTCAGGTCAGACAACATAGCGGTTGTGTCATATTTGATTCATCAAGGAGGATTACACTCTTGTCACATGTGTAGGCTGGCGAGGAATATTCTTTTTTGATCTCAGAACAGATTTCTGTCAATCCGAGTGGTTCATGTCCCTGGGCACTTGAACTTCGGAGTGGATTTGATCTCCAGACAGAGCCTGGAGCAAGGGGAATGGAGGTGGCACCCCCAAACAGTGAGCCTTATATGGCAAGTATTTGGAGAAGTAAAAGTGGCAAAACACGATTACACATTGCCCGCTGTGGTTCTCCCTGTGCCCTCCATTGCCCCTAGGCTTGGATGCATTAGCTCACGATTGGCCCAGGACCAGCTTATATGATTTTCCTCCAATTCGACTAATTCCAGCAGTGCTATCCAGAATACGTCTGGACAGAGTGGAGCAGCTGCTGTTGGTGGCTCCGTGGTGGTTTGCGGATCTGGTCAATTTGCTAGTGGGCTTTTCATGGGAGATTCCCCTCAGACAGGACTTACTATCGCAAGCACGAGGGATGATTTGGTACCCAAGCCCAGATCTATGGAAGCTGTAGGCATGGCCTCTAAACGGAGTGAGTTAATATGTCCCAGTCTTTCAGTTGAAACCACAGAGACTGTAATGAATTCTAGAGCAGTTTCTACGAGACGCTTATATGCTTTAAAATTAAACTGTTTATTGCCTGGTGTGGAATTCATAATATGGAGACAGTTCACTGTCCCGTGGATTCAGTACTGGAGTTTCTTCAAGACTGTTTTTTTGATTGAGTAACATTAGCCACTCTTAAAGTTTACGTGGCAGCCATTTCAGCTAACCATGTGTATATAGAGATGGTACCTCAGTGGCCGGCATCTGCTGGTCTCTTGCTTTATACAGGGTTCGCAACGGCTAAGGCCTTTCCGCCATAAAAAAACAGTTCTTCTTGTGGCTTTATCCTCCCTCATGTAAGGTGGAGATTTACAGGCTCTTTCTGTTTCGCCCTCATGCATGGACTTTGCACCAGGTTTTGTGAAAGTATTGCTGCGACTGAGGCCTAATTATGTCCCTAACGTCGCCTCGAACCCTTTTCACTTTCGACAAGTGGTTATGGAAGCTTTACCCCCTGCAGAGGCAGGGATAGGAGATCTGAGTCTTTGCCCTAAGCACTAAGGCTTATGTTGATCAAACAGCTCCATGGCGTGGGTCCGACCAGCTGTTTGTCTGTTTTTGGACGTCAGGCGTAATGGTATAGGGTTCCCATACGGTGACGTCGCTGCAGCATCGAAGTGACCTATGAAAGGGAACATCTTGGTTACGTATGTAACCACGGTTCCCTAAATAGGGAACTAGATGCTGCGGTCCTGGCCATTCTGTACCTTGATAGCAGTTTTCTTCAGTTCATGAAAACTTAGCGAAATAACGTGCTGCATTTAGGTATACTACGCGTACACATGCGTAGGGCAGTGCCAAGCGCTATTTGGCCAATAAATTGGTGGGATGGTATAGGGCTTCAGACATTCGTCACACCGAAAGGTGTTCCCATATGGTGACGTCACCGCAGCATCTCGTTCCCTATTCAGGGAACCGTGGTTACATACACCTGGTTAAAACCGAGATGTTATACTACAGATACCATGGTTAAACTATGGTTAGTGTAGAAAAGACATGCTTAATTTTGTTAATGATAGGTAACCATGTTTTTTTTGGTTGTAATTTATTTCATTTTTGTACGGATAAAACATTTTATTTAGAAAGTAGCTTTTAAATTGAATTAACATAAATAATACTAATATTCATGTAACCTGCCAATTGGCTGAAAATTTTCACATAGGCCTATATAACATCACACAATCAAATCATAAATTTACAGTACGTTTTATTCGTTACATTTCTGCTATTCAATTAACTTAGTTTTCGCTTAATTATTCCAAATGCTCACAAGGAATCCCATATGAAAGAGTAAGTAAATCAGTTGTTAGTTGGAGAATTGCTCTTGCAGATTCAATTCGTTTCATGAACAAGTGAACAGGTGTAACTGATTCATTGAACAGAATGATTCATTCACCAATGGGACGTCACTAGTTCCAACAGTCTGGCTTGCTTAGGTTCTACATCGATTTAACTGTAGAGTTAATTTTCTTTATTTTTAGGGTTTTCATACATTAACTGCTTTAAGTGTTAAGTATTCTTGTGGCTCAAGTGGTAGAGCATTGTGTTAGCAGCGCAATGTTGTGGGTTCGATTTCCATGGAGCACATGTTAGATAAATAATGTTAGCCTGAATGCACAGTAAGTCGCATCTGCTAAACTTATTTATTTATTTAAGTCACTTAAGTGGAGTTGTGAAAGGCAGATCCTCCCACCCAAGATAGATCCTGTCTGTCACAGCTGCTGTAGAATGTGAATTCAAGCATAACTGCTGGGTTCGAGATGTTAGACTGTGAATGTAAGTAGCTGACAAGCCATGTTGACCCTTTCAGGTATGGTTCTTCCAGCATGACATAGCCTCTTTTGAACCAGATCGCTTGCTGTCCAGGATTTGTACTTTACTGTCTGCCTGTGAGTGACCCTGGTGACTCTTCAGATGCATCGGTATACTGGAGAATCCTTCTCCTGTGTTGAGCTAGAGCACAGGTGGAGAAAAGAAAAAGTGAGTGTAAATGCAAACTATACACACATGCAATAAAAGAGCAGTGGAGCAAAATAATAATAGGCCTAATAAAAATAAAATAAAAGTAATAATTTATATGCGAGAAAATGAATTGATTTGAATATAAATTTTATATGAATCAATTTTAATTAAAGTAAAAGTACACATTAAAAATACAAAATGAATAAATATTAAGTCATGCACAAATTGTAGCATTTTCTTTAATATATTAGCACTTCTTCACTCATTTAGTAATTATTAGGTCTGTAAATGGCTTCTACACTATAAATTATTCATTTCAGGTTTTTATTTAAACATTTCATGTATTTACTGTCTGCTCTTGTATCTATTAATCATTCAACCATTCATTCATTAGGATTTCTCTTATTTACTGTACAATTCACAAAGTACCACTTTACATCTACAAATAAAGTAGTAGCTGGATTAGTTTTGATTGATATTGGTAAAATCTGACCTTACACAAGCAATCTTTTAGCAGCCATATTGGCTTGTTGCCACAGTTAAGCCGGTGTTTACAAGGGATCTGAAATGAATTAATATGACTTACACTGGCTCTCAGGTTCTTGTTGCTTCTATTTCCCTCTTGAACCCCCGTTTGTACTAAGCAAATAATAAACCCAGGCTAAGCATGCGGAGGACAAATGTAATCCAGATCTCTGTAATCCAGTTACTGTGAGACATCCTCTCTGATCCGGATTTACAGTCACAATGAAACACTAAGGGTGTGCTGCCACAGAAGTGCTCTTCCACACCGCATAGGGATTAAAGCTGTTTATACAATCCTGATATTAACACACATTAACACATTATAAAATTGGCGAAACCCCTTGAGATACTGGTCCCCTTTCATCTTAAGGGACCGAAGGTTCATCGAAAAACAGCAGTGGGTGTTGTGTCTCTGCAGGCACAGTAGATAATTTCCTCCAGCAGGAAACGTTAATGCACCATTAATGGCTCTTAACTGATATCTACTTCTCCGTCTTTGCTCTAGAGGGCGCTGTTGCCCCTTTTATGTGGCTTCAAATCGTGGGTGGTAAATGTGTGGGAAAAAAACAGAATGTCTGGAGAGATGGGGGTCAGATACATTTTGCTTGTACAATTGTGTCGAACTGTCATCTGAGGAGGAAAGTGCTTCAATAGTGCAGAGAGTCTGACAGTGAAAGGCAGCTTTCCTGCCTTTTATCGTGGCCCTCAGGGTAACATGAGTGATCATTTCTCCCAGACTGGCGGCTGACGTGTCACAAAAAGTGTCTCACAAACTGCATCGTCTGGGATTGATTGGTCCTCTCTTTGTTCAGTAAAACACGAGGTAACGGGATTTCGATTGGACTGTGTTTATCCTTTATTATGAAGGATGAATTTGTCCCCATGTTCTGAGAAGGAATAATCAGGAAGTAAATAATGGAGACTGGGACTAGCTGTCACACTTCTGCCTTTATTTCTCAACATCAATTTCTATACAGACACCTACCTTGAAGTCTTGGCTACAAAAGAAACTATTGAATGTTTCCATCTATAAATAAAAAGAGCTGAAAACATGTTGAATCACGATGGATCCTGCTATTAAGCAGCCTGTTATAGACTGTTCAGCACTGCAGTAATGAAACACAAAAGGCAACATGCAAAATGAATAGCAAATGAATAGCAGATTTTGTCTCCTCAATATGATTATTGAACAAAATAGACACACAAGCACAAAATTTAAAGTAGTAACCCATTTAAAGGGGTAATTATCCCAAAAATGAAACTTCTGTGATGCTTTATTCACTGTCATGCCATTCTAAACCTGTGACCTCCTTTCTTCTGGTGAACGCAAACAGACAAGATATTTTGAAATACTCTTTTGTCCACATAATGAAAATCATTTTCTTTTTTTTTTTCCCAAAATGTATATATTTTTGTGTGTGCTTCATAGAAGGAAGAAATGCATACAGGTTTTGAATGACATGATTAAATGAAGAACTAAAATTTTTGGGTGAAGTCAATAGTACTCTGAGGAATAATCATTATGCCATTTCAAGCAAAACCACATACAAATGATATCTCCTACTTCAAAACGAACATTTCCTGTTTAGGTTTGTTGTTTAAAGTCTAATCAAAGTCTAATCTGACTGTGGGTTCTTAAAGATAATACCATTACAAAACCTCATCTTTTAATTAGCCAATTACAGAAATGCTTTAAGGTGAATAACTGCGTGGCTGGTACACACTGTTTCACAGATGAAAGTAAAGTTGCCTTCTGGGCTTCTGCATTTGATAATCTGATGAAGTGAAATAATGAGTCTCCTAGTGAAATTTCCCTCGACGATATTGGTCAAAGCTTCAAAACTTCACATTGCCATGAGGAAAACTTTCTGCATTTTGTGCAGAGAGTAATGGTCTTATCTTTGAAAGCTTTCATTTATTAGCATTACAAAGTCACCAACCCAAGAAGCCTAGAGAGGCAGAATAATTACTGCAGAACCTGAAGGCCACATATACCTGTCTGCTTGCTGCTGCATCCCAGATTTGTTCGGATTCTAGTTTATTTTGTGATCTTGAGGTATGTGGTAAATGCACAAGGTTATAAGGTTTGTGATGATCCGTATGACTAGTCAGTCTGAATCACTTACCTCAGTTCTTTTTGTAAAGCTAGCAGAGTCACTTTTTTACAGGCAAGGTAAAACGTACTATTGATTGTATCATTCTTTTATGACACCGTGTATGGGCTGATTCACTATGCCCCCCCCCCCCCAAAAAAAACAACAACAACAGGCTTAACACACCGACCCCAACAAAACCCCACAACGATTGGAATTTGTCGGTAACAGTGTAGTGTTATTCTGTTAAAAGTGTGATTGAAAACCAATACCACCTACCTGCCTGAAGGTTTTATCTACTAAATAAAAGTTGTACTGAACATTTCTACCTGCATTGCACAGGAAAGAAAGAAACAGCTGAACACAGGTTGACCCTTTTGTGACCACATGCCCCAATAGTCTGGCATATTTTTTAACTATGGACCAGTTTTACTGGCCAGCGCAAACCATCTTTTGGTGTTAAAATAGTACTGTCAGGTTTTACCAAAGTCGTGCAGTGATGAACTAGCAGCGAATATGAATGGGAGGAGTGTATTCTAATGAATCATGCAACGCGATTTGCGATCGTCAAATTACTAGTATTTGCGCCAATATTTAACACCCAAAAAGTCATGTCTTAAAGTATTTTGCGATTGAAATGGAAGTACCAGAACTATCAAAACTTCCTTTGGTTCTTTTCAAACATACTGTGGCCTTTTTATTTCTTTATACTTTATTTGTGACTACTTCTAATTTGCACAGTTTTGGAATTACGCTCTTGCGCTAATTTGTCCTGTTTAGTAAAACTGGCCCTATATGGGTTAAGTTGTCACAGTGTAATCAATCAAAGATTTTCAGCAAAATTTGAACAATATAACAATAATGAAACACAAAAGGCAACAAAAAATTAGCAAATGAATTAATTGACAGCTAGCCTGGTCTCCCCCATATACTTACTAAACAAAACAGGTTTATGAAAACACATTTCACACAGTAGTATTGAACAAAATGTACTCCTGCACTCTTTTGCTCTTATAATTTTCTTCCTCTTCTGTTCTGGTTTGAAAAACACTTGAGAACTTTAGTAATATGAAAGACGAATGCTGCCTCTCTGTTTCTCTTAAATGCTCAATTTTAGTCAATCAGTCAGTCGGGTGTCTTTGTCTGCTGGATGTTGATCTCCCCTGTGGCAACTGAGTGTTTCACAGTATGCCACAACAGACTCTTCATTTCATGCCTGTGTCCTTTCTTCAAATAGCTCCTGCTCTCAGCCTATTATCGCCATAATCATTTCTGTGGCCAAATACAGTAGACTGTGCAAAAAAAAACCTCTCAGGTGTGCTAATGCATCATCTGGCCGTATTGTGCGTTTTGCATTCTTAGGCCATTATTGTTGCTTGTTGTTTATACATCAGATTATTTTAATGCTTACTTTTTATTTTTTATGTAACACCAGTTAAAGGTTTTAAAAAAATTGTTCTATCAACCGATAAATATAGAGTAGCATTGGACCAGCAGATTTGTTTGGTTGTAAAATATAACGTTCATACCTTGATAAGTCTTGCTGTGCAGCTGATGATACTGCTGTGATCACTGTCCACAACAATGTTGGAAATAGAGAACATCATGAGATGAAAGCAATAGCCTTGGGTTAATAGCTGTGTCTTTTCCAGATCACCAGTTCAGTCATCGAAAACCTTCCCCTGTCTGTTTTAAGGCTCTTCACAACTCTGATATAAGGTTTACTGCAGATTTTTTCTTGTGCTTAAATGTAAACAACTATAGGGACATTTGTTTACTTGTCCTTACTAGATGTGTTTTCTCTTATCTTCATAACTTTGAGAATTCATGGATGGATATGATTCCAGGCCAGAGAGGGTCTATGTGTATACTCTCTTTTAGAAAATGCCAAATTGCAGTGTTTACTGATTGGTGACTAACAGTAAAACGAGCATCAGTTTCTTGACCGAGGTTGGGCTTTTGAGCATAGAACACATTTCTCCCTGACAACAACAACTGGCTTTCTTTGAAGAAATATTTCATGGAGCTTTTACTGTTCAGTAGGCATACATTCTCCCTGCAGACTAATTGCAATAACTGTAAACTGGAATTTGCTATACAGGTTATTCAGACTCTTCAATCCTGAGAGAGTTAAAAATACAAAATTTGTTATTTGAACATTTTCATTTTTCACTAGGCTGTTTCGATCTGACACAAATAGATCTCATGGAAACAACACTGCCATGGAAACATGACACAGTACTAAAATATGATCCAAAACAAAGACTCTTAATTTTTTATTATACAGTGAATGACACTGGTTTACAGAGGCAATTCTGAACAACAGCAATTTGCAACCATGCTTATCCAGGTCATTCGGCCTTTCAGTTTCAGCATTTACTGTTGCTGTTGTTGCCACTGCAGCATTGAGCTCAGAGATGTTGTGCAATTGAATTATTTACACTCATAAACTCCAACACAAACTGTGACTCCGTAATTGTTCATATCATAGCTAATTCCAAATAAAAGATGCTCTCTTTGTACTAGTGTAGGTTCAGGTAACCTTTTGACATGAAGTGCTATCCCATCATTTACACAGTGATGTTTGGATAACAAAAAGCAACAAAAAAGAGACCAAAGTGCTTTAGCGCTGCCCTGAGTGCTGCCGCACTACCCAACCGAACCACACAGCATGACCCACAGGCCACTCCATCCATTAACTTGCACAACCCATTGCAGCACAGATCAGTTTTTTTCAGATTTATGGTTTGGTTGTTTACAGTGAGCAATATTCCACATTTATTTGCCAGATGGATATCTAGAGAAAAATATCAGCATTAGGTAAATTTAGCAACACTTTCATTTGTGGGTTTAATCTTTGATTTGAATCACTCATATCATTTGTATAATCAAGGGTTGGATTATACATGAAATTCTAATTAATTATATATATATCTGTGCACCATTAAGAAACTTTAACAAACATGGAACCTTTCAATTTCACTAAAGTTTCTTTATAGTGGAGTACATCAATATGTAAAGGTATTAGCAACATACCAAGCATGAAAAAATTAGTGGGAAGTCGTGGCCTAATGGTTAGAGAGTCGGACTCCCAATCGAAAGGTTGTGAGTTCAAGTCCTGGGCCGGCAGGAATTGTGGGTGGGTGTCATGCGCAGCGCTGGCGTGCCCGAGCCGGCAAAGAAGAGAGCTGTATTCAAGTCTGCAGTCGTGAGAGCGGAGGAGAGAGCCGCGGCCGACTCTGCAGCAGAAACTCTAGTACAGTCTGTCTCATCTCGTCCCGTCTTGTTCAAATATTAGAAGTCCCCGTCAGTCCTGTCTTGTCCCAATCCCGAGTGTCCAGCCGTTGTCCCCCCGCGTCCAGCTGATGTGGTCCCCCCGTGTCCAGCTGATGTTGTCATGTGTCCTGTTGTCCCCCCGCGTCCCGTGGATATAGTCGTCCCTCGTCCAGCTGTTGTAGCCCCTCGTCCTGTAGAGGTTGCCCCGTGTCCTGTGACCCCCCTGTCATGTCCTCTGTCAGTTGTCCCGAGACCCCTTCCCACCCCTCACCACCCAGACCTGCCCGGACCCCTCGTCGTCAGCCTTCGGCCCGCCCTCCGAAGACTCCTGCACCACCCACCCACCCTGGTCTGTCCCCCATGAACTTTGTGGTCCCGCCTCCTCCCCTTCCCTGTTTGTTTTTTTTGATTTGTCACCCCAACCCTGCCATTGTGTATTTATGTTTGCCTTTGTTATTATTTGTCATGTCTTGTTGGTTTGTGTCGGTGTCCCAGTCTGTCATGTCAGTCATGTCCCGTGTTTGATGTTCCCTTGAGGAGCGTCTGGAAGCCGCTCCTTAAGGGAGGGGTTCTGTCATGATTCTGCCCTCGTGTCCTTGATTTTTTTCCTAGTCTTGAGGCAGGATCATGGCAGACCCGTGTTTTGTGTACAAGCACATGGCCTTGTCTTTGGGCCATGTGCTTGTGTTGTCTCGTTCCCTTGCCCCGCCACCCTTGTTATCCTAGTCGTGTCGTGATTGCTGTCTGTGCCACCTGTCGTGTCTTAATTGTTCCCCTATTTAGATCTCCTAGTGTGCTCTGTCTTGCGTCGGTTCATTGTTCAACTTATGTGTTCCTACCTGTCAGCCTCCTGAGATATCTTGTCCTTGAAACCCCTCAAAGAAGTCTTTTGTCTAGCAGTGAGTGTTTATGTGTAGTTCGTGTTCTCCTGTTTAGAGTCCTTGTTTACCTTGTCTACTCAGTTTTTGTTAAATTTATTTAGTGTCTACCCTAGCCCTTGTTTTCCCCCTCGTGGGTTTTTGTTTTCCCTTTTTGTTAAATAAATCCTGTGTTTAGTTACTTCCTGTCTGCACCTGAGTTCCTCCCTTGCCAACCCTGACAGTGGGGGGAGTGCATGTACAGTGCTCTCTCCACCTTCAATACCACGACTTAGGTGCCCTTGAGCAAGGCATCGAACCCCCAACTGCTCCCCGGGTGCTGCTCTGTGTGTGTGCACTTCGGATGGGTTAAATGCAGAGCACAAATTCTGAGTATGGGTCACCACACTTGGCTGAATGTCACGTCACTTTCAGTTAACAAATGTATTTCAAATACATTTTAGTACATTTATTGTTCACTAGGGGCAGCACAACTGATAATAATAATAAGAATGTTTCTTTACAGTGTTCCCAACTTAGCAATTTTGTTGCTAGATTTAGCAACTTTTCAGACTACACTAGCAACTTTTTTTCCAAAAAGCATCTAGCAACAACTTTAGCAATTTTTTACATTTATTTGGCAACTTTTAGAAATGTTTAATAAGTGAATTGAGTGATAAAAACGGCTCACGTTTTCATCTAATATACACAAAAAGAGGAAACCAAAGATGAGTACACATCATGTAAATCAAGTTACTTGCTCTTTGCAATTGTTTGATTTATTAATAATAATACAAATTTAATAATTGTTCATTAATGATACACCGTGTTAGCTTGTAACTGTGATTGCTCACCACTTATCACATTGCAAGAACAATATCTAGAAAAATGGAAAAGGTACTAGTATTTTTCCAGGACATTATACATTATCCATTGTAAACTGAAAACACTAAATACAATGTGTAATTAAAAATGCAGGTAAAACACCTGTGAAAAATCTATACGAAAAATTCCTTCATATTAACATAATAGATTTTGCCCTATTTTTGGAGTGTAGCATACTAATACAATACTTAAAAATATTGCTCAGAATGTGTAGTAGTTTTACTAGTTTACAAGCTAAAAAAATAAATCTGAAATTGTTCAAAACAATTAAAAAAAATACAGTTGTTTATATTTTAATATTATATTATGCATTATTATTTAAATTAAAATATAAATTAACATATAAAGTATTTGTGCTTAGATTTGATGCAGTGACACAATTTTGCGTAGTGATTACATAGCACCCTCATCACGCAATGACATCACAGCATCATTTAGCAACTTTTAGCAACAAATCAACCTTCCTTAAGCAACTTTCTCTGAAAATTAGTTGGCAACACTGTTTCGAGCACCAAATCAGCACACTGTGTGCGTTACAACTGAACCCGCATTAGTTTGTGCCCCGCACTCCCCAAGACTTGATTAATTAACCTAAGAATCTTCCTTCAAAAAATTTCTGAACGATCATGTGTACAGTATTCATAATTATATCATACTTTTTCCTCATGTTTACCCTTTCATGTATCATGTATGTTTCTGTAGCTCAACTGGTAGAGCATTGCGTTAGCAAGCAAGCTAGCACAAGGTTGGGGGTTCGATTCCCTGGGAACACATGATAGGTAAAAATTGATAGCCTGAATGTTCTGTAAGTTGCTTTGGATAAAAGCGTCTGCTAAATGCATACAATTTAAAATTTACATTTAATGTACCAGCAGGGACACTTGCTTCTAAGGCTTCCATCCCTTTGCTAGCGTTAGCCGTTCCCGTGTGGAAGTGGAAGATCGGGGGATCTTTGTGCTATTGCTCATCTGGTGTAATCAGCATGCTGTGTCTGAGGTGTGTTTGAGGCTAAGTGGTGTGAAGCTGCCGTGCTAATTCTCATCTGCGCTCATGTTCAGCCCTCCTTCTCTTCTCAGCGTCTTCTGACTGTTACACATTGACATAGGAGACCAAATCAGAGAGGGCAAAGTGACCTTATTGCGCTCAATGAAGGGAGACATGTGTGGCAGTGACTAATGGCCCATATCTGGGCGAGAACGAGCGTGCGCATGAGTTTAACAATGTATGACTGAAAACAAATTATAACTCTGGGAATGACTACACCACTCAACTGATTATAGCAATCCCTGACCATTTATAAAGGAGCCGTGTGGACAGTGACTAATAGTGGGGGAAGCACGGTAAATAAATGTGTACTGTAAAATCTCATCTGTTGTGTAAGATTTACCTGCTCCTCTTATTTCCGCTTCCTATATCCTGACTTAACCCCTCAAGGCAAATGTAGTCGTCATAGTGTTTGTTTTGTTTCCATGGCAACAGGAGCTGACAAGTTCACTATTGTGTGTGCAACTGCTGTGCAGTGAACCTTGCAAGGACAACACATTCTGTTGTATGAAATGCTGGGTATGTAACTTCAGCTATTTTATTTCTAATTATCACAATCTTTTTCTCAAGGATCTTTGTCTGTCACATTATGTTCAATTCAGATTCTCTCTTGAATGAATAGAATATTCTCTACTGTAGTGGTAAATTAATACTTAGCTATTGTAAAAGAGAGACCAAATGGTGAAACAACTATTGTTAATCAGCCGCATGGCACAATGAAATTTTAATAAGGACAGAAGCGATATTTATGCCGTTCTAATAAGAGCAAATAAACACAAATGAATCCACCATTAGGGCTGTTGACTCAAATATTAAAACAGTCTTTCAGTAGATGACAACACTACAGTCTCAAGTTAGAATACACAGATTTTTTCATGAGACATCCAAAGATGCAAATATAGCCAGTTAATTTTTATAAGCCTATTGCTTTATTACATCATGTTATATCCTATTAGCTCTTTTAATTAATGTTTTTTTTTTTTGCAGTGTATATTGTTTCAATGTAGCTTCACAGAAAATGCATGTTAAAATATATGAGCATGATTATAAAATATGTATTGTTTTTAATATATTATGCGGTTTGCAGTTTACAGTTATTTAAGACCAAATTATGCAGCCCTGGTAAGCATAAGTGACTTAAAAATGTATATATAAAAAAACATACCGACCACAAACATTTAAATGTTTGTCAAAAAAGAAAAAAAAAAAGAAAAAGAAAAAAGAAATCACACTCTGAACTTACCACTACAATCATATTTTCAAACAAATGACTTTAATGACTAATGACTATTCTTTTAATTAATTTGTCAAAAGTCTTATAAACTGTGAATTACTGATTTAAATCATTCTAATGAATCATTCACCAAATCAAGATGACTTTCAGCTGTAACGTTCAACAAGAAATTAAGAATTGTTACCTTGTTATTTGCACTTAAGTATCTGGGGACCACATTGTGAAATGAGGTTTGTGATACTTAAAATCAGTATTAGTATTTACGGTTTTATTAACTCTAGGCCAGACGTAAATAAATGAAAAACTGCTATATTCCGTATCTTGACTTTAAAACATAGAGGCTAATATAAAATCAGACACCCCCCACCTTAGTTATTGGTATCTGCAAAATCCATTATTCTTTAACCTCTGTTTCCTATATCTGAGCTGCATTTCCCATGCTCCTGTTTTCCAAACATTGAGCAGCACACACCATATCAAATTTGGAAATTGATGGTGGGGGTCACGTTGCCCCAGTGGAGCTGGGATGCAGTCGTATCTACCTTGATCTAATTACTAGGAGGATTCAACAGGACCCTCGCTGAGTCTTCATCTCTTATTCTTTTTCATAATGTTCCTTATTCAAAGAGCTTTTCAAATTTGGTGTCATCATTCTGTACGTACCCTGCGTAGGAGGGAGATCTCCCTGCAATACTCTATGACATAAAAGAGAAAATGCCCTCTACAATCATGAATATATCAGAGCAGATGTCATCTTGATGTCATCACTCCCTGTATTGGCACTCACCATTAAACCGATCACCCTGGGTGCAGAGAAAGAAAAAAGATTTGATCATTTCTTTACCACATGCACTTATTAAAACACAATACTAAATAAGATTCCAAATCCATTGTATGGCATATATATATAAAGGATTGTTCAACCAAATTTTTTGCTTCTGTGCATGGTAATTCGTCATGGATATGACAGCAACGGATATAACAATCTTAATTAATTTGGTTTTGGTGGAATAGATGCTGTTAGTATTTAAAACATACTGCTGCTGCACAAATATCATATATAATAACCCATTGCAGATCCATACAGGTGGAGCTGGGGAAGGTAGAGGGTTTCAGAGGAACCAGCCATTTAAATGTAAAGCAGTAAGTTCATTGGCTGTATATGTAATATGAACTAATCAGCTTGTGCAAAGTAGTTTAAAACTGTGAATATCATCATTTTGCGTTAATCAGCCTGCGCCATCTAGAGTTTTAAGAACTTGGCATAAGAACTTGTGTCACTTCATTGTCACTTATAATTCCTCTTTCATGGCCTCACAGGATATTAAAGTGTCCATCAGTGAATATCACCAGAACTAGTTTTCACCTGCATTTTTAGTTATGAATTAATACATACTATAATGTTTTTATGTACTATACAGTAGGGAAGTATTTGATTTCAGACACAGTGCATGATAATCTGCCAACACGGAAGAAAAATGAGTTAAGATGTTTCTGGGCATTAAGTAATGGCACAAATAGCACTAAACTGCAGTAAACCTTGTTGTACTCTCCTCCCATAAAATTTGTGCCTGTATAGGAAACTCCTACAAATGCATATGCAATCAAAGACTTTAGGTATACCAAGACAGTGCATTAATATTACTTATGAATGGGAGAATGTGCAACACACAATATGGCAGAATATTCCCGCCTTCTAAATAAAAGTCAATTGCTAATTGGTCGTTGCATCACTGAAGCTGTTGTTATAAGCTCTAATAGAATTATATAGAATTTTGTTATAGAAACAATCAGCGTTCGGAGACACACACTTAGGACCACACATGTATTGGTTGGTCTTAATGTTATTTGAGCATAAGAAAAAAAAATGACATGGTAACGTTGGCAGATTTCATTGATGATTTAAAATATGGAATTTAACCATAAGCTTAGTGAACAGTTTGGGGAATTTGATGTTTCCCCATTCAAAGAGTTAGGAGCTGTACTTGCATAAATCAAATAGCTGCCCAAGAGGCATTTCAAAGATGGCTGCTGAGTGAAATTACTTGCCTTAAAGGACCTTTGTATGCAATAAGGTTAGCCACAAAACCTTTTCCACCTCAAGTCTTTAGTAAATCCTGCATGAATTTTTTTTTTTTATGTCTGAAGAGGGTTTATACTGGCACAAGCTGTTATTAAATCTGGCCCTAAGAATGTTTTCAGTTTTCAGTTTTCAGTACATTTAAAGCAAATCTGACATATCATGTCAGACTCCACATAAATCAGTTATGAACAGAATCATAACTGATTTCTGTTGAATCTTCTAATTTATCGTATTTGAAAAGGCAAACATATTTGTTTAAAAGGAAGATCAACTACGATATGTTCCAAACGTACTGCCAAATCTGTGCATTTTTCAGTTACAATCTTACATCAGTTAATGGAGATAATGTCTCGGTTACGTACGTAACCCTCGTTCCCTGATGGAGGGAACGGAGACGTTATGTCAACCGACAAATGGGGTCTCACTTGGGAGGCCAATCATCTCTGATTTTAAGAGAAAACGCCAATGAAATTGGCAAGTGGATTAACACACCTGAGCCACTCCCCGTGCCAGCGGGTATAAATAGGGCGACAGGTGCATCCACTCATTAGGTTTTACGCTGAGGAGCCGAGAACGTGTCCCGGCAACAGCGAATGGTTCAAGGTTGTGGCATGGGGACATAACGTCTCTGTTCCCTCCATCAGGGAACGAGGGTTACGTACGTAACCGAGACGTTCCCTATCTGTCGGTCACTACGAGTTATGTCGACCGACAAATGGGGTCCTATGGAAAACGCCATAACCTGAACCTCGTCACAACCCTGAGGCGCTGCAATTGTTGACAAGCCTTGGCGTGCCACAAAAGCTACGCTTAAGGTCGTAACCTTCCCAAAGCCCCAGCGCAAATTCACTGACCTTGGTACCGAAGGGGCCAAAGGGTGAGTACATCGCTGCTGGAGAAGGCCATGCTGCTGTTCCGCCCACATAAAGTAAATGGAAGGGATTTCAACCTTCAGTGAAAGATTGCTTCAAATCAAATGGTGCCAAGCCCCTGAGAGAGAAGGTCTCTCCTCAGGGGGATGCGCCAGGGAGGGGCTGTCACGAGGAGCATGAGTTCCGAAAACCAGGTCCGGGTGGGCCAGTAAGGCGCAACCAACAGGACCTGTTCCTCGTCCTCCCTGACCTTGCACAGTGTCTGTGCGAGCAGGCTCACTGGGGGAAACGCGTACTTGCGTAAAGCCCGAGGCCAGCTGTGTGCCAGTGCATCTGTGCCCAGGGGGGCCTGGGACAGGGAATAGTACAGCTGGCAGTGGGAGGACTCGTGGGAAGCAAACAGGTCTACCTGGGCTTCCCCGAATCGACTCCAGATCAGCTGGACCGTCTGGGGATGGAGTCGCCATTCCCCGGGGAAAGTGAGCTGTCGTGAGAGCACGTCGGCTGCACGATTGAGCTCCCCCGGGATGTGGACAGCGCGCAGCGACTTGAGCCACGTCTGACTCCAGAGGAGGAGATGACGGGCGAGTTGAGACATGCGACGTGATCGTAAACCGCCTTGTCGGTTGATGTACGAAACAGCCGCAGTGTTGTCCGTGCGGACCAACACGTGCTTGTCCAGCACTAGCGGACGAAACCGTCGCAAAGCTAGATGCACTGCCAGCAACTCCAGGCAGTTGATGTGCCACAGCAGTCGAGGTCCTGTCCAGGACCCTGAAGCTGCCTGCCCGTTGCATGTCGCGCCCCAGCCCGAGTTGGAGGCATCTGTTGTGACAACAACGTGCCGGGACACTTGTTCTAAGGGCACGCCGGCCCGTAGAAAAGCAAGGTCCGACCAAGGACTGAATAGGCGGCGACACATCAGTGTGATGGTGACACGATGTGTACCGCCGCGCCATGCCCATCTCGGGACTCGGGAGTGTAACTAGTGCTGAAGTGGTCTCATATGAAGCAACCCAAGCGGCGTGACTGCGGCTGCGAATGCCATATGCCCCAGGAGCCTCTGAAAGTGTTTCAGCGGTACCACTGTCCTGCCTCTGAAGGAACTCAGGCAGTTCAGCACTGAGTGGGCATGCTCGCTGGTGAGACGTGCCGTCATACTCACCGAGTCTAACTCCATACCGAGATAAGAGATTCTCTGCACAGGGGAGAGCTTGCTCTTCTCCCGGTTGACCTGAAGCCCCAACTGACTGAGGTGCCGAAGCACGAAGTCCCTGTGATCGCACAACTCTTCTCGGGACCGGGCCATAATGAGCCAGTCGTCGAGATAGTTGAGGATCCTGATGCCCACTTCCCAAAGTGGGGCAAGGGCGCCCTCCGCGACCTTCGTGAAGACACGGGGGGACAGGGAGAGCCCGAAGGGGAGGACCTTGTACTGCCATGCCTGACCCTCGAAAGCAAAGCGCAGGAACGGTCTGTGACGAGGGAGGATAGAGACATGAAAGTACGCATCTTTCAGGTCGATCGCTGCAAACCAGTCCTGGGCCTGGATGCATTTGATAATGCGTTTCTGCGTCAACATCTGAACGGGAGCTTGTGTAGGGCCCGATTCAAGACTCGCAGATCCAGGACAGGTTAAAGGCCACCGCTTTTCTTGGGCACGATGAAGTAAGGGCTGTAAAACCCCGTCCTCATCTCGGCTGGAGGGACCGGCTCGATTGCATCCTTCGCCAGGAGGACAGCAAACTCCTCGCGCAAGACAGGGGCGTCCTGGACTGCCACCGAAGTCTCGAGTCCGTGGGGCGTGGCCCGGCGGAGAAGCTCTCACTGTCACCTTCAAATCTCCCAGAGCACTAGCCGGCGGTCCTCTGCTCGAGACAGAGAAACCAGAACGGGTAGTGACAGAGGGGTCTGCTCCCTTCCCTTTAAGAAAGGGGAGACACGATCACAGCGTTGCCATGGTCACACACGCAGTGCGTGCATGAACCATCCACGAACGCGCCTTCAGCATGCTGAATGCCCAGACACGGAAGAGAGCGAACGTGGCCGTTGTCAGAGAAAGGGAAACGACCGCATCCAGAAGGACGCGGACGAAACGGCGTCTTGAAAAAGACGCGAATCGTCCGCGATTTGCTCTTTTAGGAAATCTGCTCTCTTAGTTGAAGCGCCCAGGGGAATCGCTGAAAGGGACACCGCTGTTTGCACCGTACCGCCAACCAGAACAGCTTCCCGACACAGCAGATGAATGGCTTTGTGGAGTATAACAGCTTTCATACAACCACTCGGCTCCGAAGCAAAAATCTAATGAGTGGATGCACCTGTCGCCCTATTTATACCCGCTGGCACGGGGAGTGGCTCAGGTGTGTTAATCCACTTGCCAATTTCATTGGCGTTTTCTCTTAAAATCAGAGATGATTGGCCTCCCAAGTGAGACCCCATTTGTCGGTCGACATAACTCGTAGTGACCGACAGATAGGGAACTGTCTTTATGAGTGAATCATTAAATCATTCAGCTGATTCATTTGAACTCAAAACTTTGATTGTCTCTGAGTCACTGAATCAATTAATTGAAGCGATTCACTCAAAAACACTGGTTCACTGGAACAAAACACAATTACTGTTTTTAGAGTGTGTAGCCAACTTAATGTTTTTGTGATATTGAATGACTTCTCAGATCTTTTTAGTAGCTTTTAAAAAAA
Source organism: Carassius gibelio (assembly GCF_023724105.1). Taxonomy (NCBI): domain Eukaryota; kingdom Metazoa; phylum Chordata; class Actinopteri; order Cypriniformes; family Cyprinidae; genus Carassius; species Carassius gibelio. The sequence continues at coordinate 16,060,890 of NC_068413.1, read as the reverse complement.
ATAATTTGACAATTCTAGCAACTACACAATCTTAGCTTCAGACATTTATATGCAAATATATGCATAACACATCACATCTAGTGACATTTAGAAACTTTTCAGAGATTAGTAAACAGAAATATGCGAAGCTCAGAAATGTTTTGTTCTTCTGTGGCATTGTTTGGAACTATTTTTGTTGCTGGAGCAAAAACTGACTGCAATATTTTGTTCAAAGTGTACATTATTAAATATGAAAAATGCTCCTAAATAAAAGAATATAGTCTACATGACATTAATAAATAAACTGACTGGATTTCACATAAATCTGCCTTATATTAATAAACATTCAATATCAAAACAAGTCCATGTGACAAGTAAATATCAACATTAATGCAGCTGAATTGTATAATGTTTGCTACCTCTTAGTTATTCATTGTTATTGTGATAGTGGGGAGAGAATTAAAAAAGATTAAAAAAAGGCTAGAGGCAAATGTACCTTAAAAAGTGTGTAAGTATATGGTTATTTTGAACAAAAGGCCTGCATCTCTTTCTGTTTTCCTGTTTATTTTTCTCCTTTGGCAATAAATGATAGTATTATTTATTTTTATTTATTTTTTTGGTCTAGTATGCCTTGTTTTTTAGTGTTCAAAAAATTCTTTCAGCTCCCAGAAACATTAAAGTACCTTGTGTTTTCTTATTTTAATCCTTTTTCTATAACCAAGCTGCAGGTCAAGTCATACTGCATACTGTTTTTTTTTTTTTTTTTGCACAAATTTATTCATATTTATAGTCAAAGGAAGCTGCTTGTTATCGATCAGAAATATATATTTGTGCGATTTGAAGACTCAGTCCCCAAAAAAATAAAAATAAAAAATCAATCAAAATGAAGTCATTTCTATTCTTTGATGGTGTCAAAATGTCTCAAAGGGATTTTGACTTCTTGCCATGCATGCCTTGCCCCAATCACGAGTGGGTTTATATGGCTATACTAAACTAAGATGGTGGTTTTTCACGTAATCCCTGCTGCTCAAAAGTCCCCTCTCTGGAGACTCTACATCTATTGAATCCATTAGTGGCCTCTGCTTTCAACATCAAACCCCAAATCTCTGATTAAACCACTGTATGCCTCAACAGACTTTCATCTCTGTATGCTTCTGGCTGACACTGAATGACAGAGCAAGCATGTCTTGTCTCCCACAAATAGTAACAGACGCTGACATGTATCAGAAATCCATCCTTGGGAAAGATGTGTTTTCAAGGTAGTCCATGCTAATACTCCAGGTTTTTTTGCTTGACTTGATACTTCAACATTTTCAGGCTACTTTGACAGTCTTTGATACATTTTTAATGCACTCCAAGGGATTCCATAGTAACTTTCACCATTCAGTGGCAATTTTCATCAGAGTATCATATCATTCCTCAGTACATCTAAATCTTCAGTATGCAATATGTTGCTTGAGACAATAATAATAATAATAGTAAACTATGCAAAATAATAGTAAATGTTAATTAGATTAACATTTACTCATTAATCTGTAGTGGTGGCACCTAAAGACATTTAAACCAACAGTATATACAAACAATGAACTGTTATACAATTTCCTTTAAAACAGCCCAGTAATGCTGAGAGCTGAATGTTGTCTATTTTTTTTTTTTCAAATAATACAGTATTATACTTTGACAAACAATAGATTCACATGCACATGTCAACACCTAGTATAACACAATAATGGTTACAATCAGTGTATAATTTCTAAACCCAAACAGTTCACATAAAATGAACTCCAGGTGATGCAAAACAACTTACTTTCAAAATAACAGTGTAAATAAAACAAAATGTGACCGTATTAATTATTTATGCCCTTATGCAGACTGGGGCCTCCAGCACCTTAGTCCATTCAATATAACTTAATTTTATACCTTTTTAAATTATTCTGTGTATAAATAATACAACAGTTTTTTTTTTGTTCTACTTAGGAATCGAATAGATGAAAAGTAAATACAACAATATTAAGTCTTAATATTTAGTACATTAAAGATATTTTCACATGCTCAAGTATTAATGTGCTTAACTAACTATAACTGCTGTATTTACTGTATTTTTTTTTCTGTTGTATTCTTTTCTGCTGTTCGGGGTCCAGATGCCCCAGCATAGTGATGGAGACACATAAAAAGCCTTTTGGATCAGTCAAACTTAGGTTGTGATTCTCTGTGGATTCTAAAAATTCCATGACCACCTAACCATCACATTCACTGTTTGCCTACAATGGTTTCCATCTCTTCTCACTGTTAGCTGGTGTGTGGAGCACATTCTTGTGCTCTTTGTCTGGAGTTGCATCACCCAGGTAAATTCTAAACACTGTCGGGGACTCAGAAGATTCAGAAGATCTCTTTTCAAAATGTTTTGAGTTTGAAGAAAAAAGATATAAAAGTAAAGACGTATTATCATTAACATGAGCACATGCAGATTGTGCCGAACATTTCCCTGGAAACTTATAAAAACAAAGGTCTGCACTTATCACACATGCTCCTTCGGAGTGTGAGAGTGTGTATACCTCTTTTTGTTTTGGGACTTCATTAAACATGCCCTTTTTTAATAGCTGTCCTCACTTTCTCGTCTCTTTGTCTCTCGCCAGCACTACCACAATGTGAAGTGCAGTTCTGAAAGCCTGTCATTGTCTCATACCGCACATCTTTAATGGAATGCTGGTGCGGCATCAAAGAATTGCGGCAAGCTTCCCATCCCATGCAATCCCCTTGACAGTGTTGTGAAAGTTCTGTCTATGTGGAAGGGGGTGGATGGGCAGCAGTAAAGCGTGCTTGGCTCATGTTGTTTGTTGGAGAATTGTTATTCCAATAACAGGCTGAGTGTGAATGGTGTATTATCTTATTTTAGAGTTTGGGAAGTGAAGAATTTAAAGGAGAATTTAAAGGAATTGTTAACCCTAAAATAATAAAAAAATCATTTACTTTCATCATGTCTTTCCAAGCACCCGGGACTCTCCCATGAGAACCCAGAGGAAAATTTTTCAAAGAATTATTGTTCTTTCCCTTGCAACCATAGGAAATGGGTCTTTAAAACTCAAAAACACCGTAAAGGTTCAGTAAAAGTGGTTTATATAGGCTGATAATCTGTCCAGTTTTAGGTCAGACAGTTTGGTTTTGAAATACCATGTTGAACTATCTGCTCCACTTTCATTTATCCTGCTAAAATCATCTCTGTTTTACACTTTATTCAATGGAATCTAATAAAAATTTATGTATTTAGAAATGGTCTGTATTTTAGTTTGTATTTAGTGGCAAACATTTTAATGTCAGTTCACACTGCATCGACAGATGCAGTTAATCAGCAACAGACACGTTTAATGGGTTTTGTCTCAACAGTGTGTAAGGTTCATGCAACTGGCCCAACGATGGTATCCAATGGTGGCTGAAGGTTTCATTCATGTTCTATCTTTTCAGTGCATTTAATTTAAGTTAAGTTAAATTCTAATCTAATATCATTTTATTATAACCTTGAATTTAGGTTGAAATATCAACTGATCATTGATCATTTGAATAATAGGATTTGTTTATCCTATTTGATTCCTATCTTGATTACACTTGTTACTCTATTCATATCTCATTGGCCATTAGCGTACCTCATGGTCATATGCTTCTTGGTTATTTGACAGAGTTAATTGACTAATAATTTAGATGGCTCTTGCTATGCTTGTTTGTTCTAAAAGTAATTTAACTTAGTACCTATAAATCCATACAGACTTGAATAAAGCAACATTATCTCTAATCAGAGGTCACCACCACTACTATATAAGCAGACCAACATTTCTTTCTCTGATAGTAGCTTTGGTTTGGTCATGGCATGGTTTGTTGTAAGGTAAGTTGGTTGAATAACATCCAGTTGACTTTCGGAACGGAAATTCCCTTTTAGCTCTTACAGGCTATGTACGCTTGAACTAATAACAATTGTTAGCCAGATCTCTCAAGATCCAGTTGATGTGCCCTATGCTCCATCTCAACTGAATTTTTGTCTGTTACTAACCTGATGTAGAAATGCAGTACCAAGGATACAATGTAATCTACTGTACTTGTGTCAATCTATGGATGCATTTTAAATGTGACAATTTATTATAAGTCAGGCAAATATGTACATGATGCCAATTTAATATTCAATTCAGAGATAATCAATACAAGACATCAAATCCTCAAAAATATATCTAAGAATTAAAGGATGCACACCTGACTTCAGTAAAATGCATAGTATGAATTGTACACAAGACACAATAATAATTAAAAAAACATTCATTCATTCATTTTATGGGCACACTCCATGCTATGGGTTCATCTGGCTACAGAAGCACCCTGATCTTCTTGCAAGATTTCTTTAAATACTCAGTCCAAAAAAAAAGTTTAACACCTTTTGGGGACAGATAGTCTTTTGCTTGAAAGACACTGGGAAATGGCACACTACAGTGAGCAAAATGTCTCTAAACTCATAGGATCTTTATTACCTTTTAGTCTACATCTTGTAATATTGAAACCATTTTACCAGTCAAACGGAGACAATACAAATGATACCAAACATGGCTTTGAATATCATTTTCATTTATATAGAACATTGTCAACCATTCTGATGAGCTGAGTGAAGGGAGATGGGTGAGATGAAGGAAGTGGATAAAAAGGATAAGTGAAAAAGGATTTTTCTTGCATCTTCTCTGAGATGTCGTGATGAGTGAGATATTAAAACAGATAACGGTATCTTAACACTGTGTGTATATTGTCTGTATCTCAGTAGATCAAAGTGTTTTAGATTCTTCAAGTCTTCAAGTGCATTAACACAGTCAACATCTGTTGGCATTGATTGGCCCTTATTTTCACAGGTTGAACATGTTGAATCTGTGTTTGTTGGGTCTTGTAATATCTGAGAAGTAACATACTATAATCTGGAGACTGTTGACATTGGCTATTAGAAAAAAATATTGTCAGTATTGACTGTTTTTTTTCTTTAAAAGTTTTAAAGAGAGTCACCGTAGAATCGTTGCATCTCCTAAAACAGTTCTGTCAGGACAACTATCGTCAATATAACTTACACATTCATTTTATGTTGGGGGTATGGTTCTGTTCTGGGCAAACACTCATCAACGCAGCCTAGTATGGATAGGAGCAAGGAGAGCAGACCCCCCCCCCCCACACCAGGGTTACAGAACAGAACCAACATCAATGATAAATGTAGCAGATAATATTAAAGTTCTACGTGGTTATTTTAACAACATGATTCAGTGGTCTGACTCAATGATATATTCACTGCCAAGTCCTGACTGGACGAGAGGAGGATCTGGGGATGGAGGTGGGTGATTAGTTCGGAGTGAGCGATAGCTGCTGAATAATGACTGAAGGGACCTTATGTAGGTAATTATGATTGGTGTCGTGATCCTGTAGGTAGACATGGATCAGCTGATGCCAGGCTGACTAACATGGCCTGCCAGAGCTATCGCTTCACTCAATTTGTGTTTCATGTTTCAGAGTTTTCTGAATTAATTTTCTGAATGAATTGGTTGGATGAAAAAAGGATTTGCCACCACCTACTTTTTTTTTTTTTACATTTCATATTTCCTTATTCAGTATATTTTATATTTAAACATTAAACTCAGTTTAAGGCAGCAAATGTCACCTCTTAAATTAATAGATTTTGGCTTCAGTTTTTGGCTTCACTGGATCCTGCAATGTGTCCTCTTTTAGGTGTTATAAAAATGGACACCAGATCCGTATATTTAAAGCTGTGAACAAATTATTAATTAAAAAAAGATACGAATAAAAATAATGACAAATTCTCTAATAAAAAAGTAACAGGCAGACCAAGGGTCTTTTTGAATTTTTAAATTGCGTGTACAGAATTCAAAATCCAAAGTTCAAAATCACATTTTTCCATGTTTTCTCTATTATTTTTTTCAATGACAGAAGAAAGTTACACAGTTTTGAAACCACATGCTAGTGAGTAAATAAAAATGCTATTTTTTATTTTTTGGGATTGAACTATACCTTTAAGGCTTACAAAGTAGCAACTGGATACCCATTTAAAAGAATGAGGGAAACAGCTTGTGTTCATATTAAAATTCTATTGTCAATCTCTAAGATCCACTGATTAAATGGATTGTTCCTTCTCGCAGATAGTTTACAGAGTGCAATCAATCAGGCCCAGAATGCTCTGAAAGTGAGTGCCAAAGAGCATTGCCAGGAAAAACACCGTAAGGCATAACAACTATGTCAAAACATACAATTTCCCCTGTCGAGTTTTCAAACAAATGTTCTAATCAGAAGAGACTGAATAATCTCAACCCTTGCACCTCTTAAAGTACATTCATGATCACCATGGAAACCAGAACCTGTGCAATGGCCTTTCAGACATTATGTTATCATCACTGCTCCCACCAGTGATTCCACTGATCCGACTGGAGCTGGGCTATTGATTGGTGAGCCAGTGTTATCTTTAAACTTGGTTATCAGTAAATCTATAGTTAAATGGCAAGTAAATGTTGTTCACAAAGTGACTTTTTTCTTTTACCTTTGCACTGCATTGTGTATTGCTACTACCATAATGTCTCATTTAGAATAAATTAAGGAGGTCAATCAATTAAACATCTTTCTGTTGAGTTTTTCTTGAAAGCTGCACAGAAATGCAACTAGTGAAGTCTGATTCACGAACAAAAGATTCTTATGAACCAGATATTTTTAGTGAATCAGCGATTCAGTTCATTCTGTCACAGCGTTCACATATTCACATTTCTGAAATAACATAACAAGGACTATGAACTTTATGGCACAAACTAAAAACTGTTGTACACTTGAACTCTAAATAACAAAATCTATATTCTGAAGTGCTGTTCCATTGCATGTGCTCGCCACTTGTGCTTCTTTAAACATAAGAGTGATTTTTCTTATTAAAATGATTGGGCCTCCACGTTAGAATTAAGAATTCTGCCTTCTAGCTCTAATTTGTATGTTAATATGTTCATGTGTTTTGTATAATTAATTAAATCTGCTTCAAATCCTGCTCATTAGTTATTACATTTCTGCACTTTGTGATAAGAAACCGCACACTTTCCATCCCCCCAGGGTATGGGAACAGTACGGTCCAACAGAGACTGATATAGAGAACTTCTTTTAGCTTTGCCTGAGGTAAAGTTTCACATCCCTGGGGGCCGACACAATGTTTTGACCCACAGCATGTTCTTCTCTAAATCCACTTGATAATAATGTTTTACTGCACCTGTGGCTCCAGTGGCACTGCAAAGCCTTAACCTCTCAAAACATAAGCACACACATGTCACATCCTGTCTGACCCATAGACAATGGTGCAAAGTCAGAGTGAAACAGCTTCATCTCTTTAATTATAGTCCTCCTGTGCTTGATTCTGTGAGATGGCAGAATATAAATATTTTTCTTACCACTTGCTTAAAAGAATTCAGAGAAACGATGCCCGAGGCCGGTTCAAGAAACATGCTGATGTGTAGAAAGCACACTCATTTCAGCGTGACTGTTTGAATGTTTGAGAGCCTGTTTCCATAAAGTTGGGCCGTTTCAACTTGCATGGACAGTCTGGCGCTTCTGACAGATAGCATGTAAGTAACTTTACATGTAAAGGAATTGCCACTGATGATTCAAACGTGAGTTTTGAGCAGTGTAGAGTAGGGCTTGTTCTTTGTCGTTTCTCCGATTACAAATTCAGACATGGCTTATGTTTACGCAGTGCAATGGATAATACAATGCATAAAAAGACAGTATAAGTCATAACCAGTAATTTTGTCCCCACTTGATGCAACAAATGCTTCTTATAATGGGTTTTATTGTTAGTGTCTTGTCGTGGCAGGACATATGGCATCACAGTATGGTGAGGGGTGTAACTCTTCCCTCACACGCTTGAGGAATTTGCCCAATCACAATGCAATGGATAGCTGGCCAATCAGCGCACTCCTCGCTTTTCAGAACAATGAGCTTTGTAAAAATTGACACGTTTCAGAAAGGCGGGGCATAGAGGAACAACAATAATGTACATTATGTGGAAAAATGAGTTTTTTTTTTTTTTTTTACCTTAAACCACATAAATACATTGCTTTAAACCAAATACACAAAATAATGTTCTTTTTAGAAATGTCATATGACCCCTTTAACCTTGTCTTTTCAGATTCTTAAGCGCCTGTCTTTGCTTCACATCTCTTTTCACCCTTAATAGAGCTGAATAATTCACACTGACAGCTTTCTGGGAAACTCGATGAAGCTGTTTTTTGAATTGCTGATCATACCGTGTACAAGCCGTTGCTATAGATAAGGGCTGATGTGTTGACCTTGAATACTGAAATGTGTTTCAAAAGCTTGATGTCTTCTTCTGTTTGTTTTCTCCTCTCTGTCCGTCACCTTCAAATCCGCACCATTGTTGTCTGAAAGTTCATAGTGGTGAAAAACACAATTACTTTCAGAGTCACTTTAAAAGCTGGTCTCAGTGCTTATTTTTTGTATCAGAGCCAGCAGGATTGACTGATTCTTAAGATCAGCTCAGGTGTGTAACTGAAGTTCTGAGGACATCTGCAGTATGATCAAGGTCATTCAGGCCTGGAGCGCAGCAGTTTCTGATCGATTGTGGCTGATTGACACGGTTGCTGGTTAAATAGAGTACTGACAGGGGAATACACAGATACTATTATTGCATATTGTTTAATAATATACAGTACTGAGGTGCATATATTTGCTACTATTTGCAATAAGTAGTATAATAAATAGCTCTCCTCACAGAAAACGTTCTGCATTTTTAGATTTTGAAGAAACTTCTATTTTCTATTATTTATAAGCTTTTTTCCTCATGGGTACCAAGAAAAGAAGAAATGTCTCCCCACAAGGTAAAAGTTTATCTTTCTGGGTACATATGATCACCATAATGGAGAGAATATTTATTTCATATCAGTATTTCTGAAGGATTGCGATTTCAGCAGAAATGACATTTTATATAATGACTTTAATGCTTAAATGCTGGTGTTCACAACGATATTAGAGTCAAAAACAAACAAACAAACAAATAGTACTCCTATTACTCATCAAACCTTGGTTCCCTGAGATAAGGGAATGAGAATTGCGTCGTCACTTTTGACTGCTTTGGGAAACTCTTGTTTTCTCTGTTACTGAAGATTGATTTGTTAACATCTGCATAGTTGCACAAACCAATGGCGCTCAAGTTGGCCAGAGGGGGCAGAGCAGACTGATATATAAGTCGACATTTAATCAAAATCAATGACTAAAGTGACAGCCATTGATTCACGTGTAACTATAGCATGGCCAATTACGGAACGCTCGTTCCCTTATCTCAGGAAACCAAGGTTACATGAATAACCAGATTGTTCCCTATCGAAAGGTAACTACCATTGCATCATAATTTATGACTCCTTGGGGAACATATCAAGTAGTGCCATGCTATAAGCAGATGCAGACCCATGCCTGTTGGCCAGGGACGTCCAAATTATTGAATCTAATAAAGGTAGACAGCGATGACCAGCCGGCGGCTGCATGAATCTCCCCAATAGAGATCTCACTGGACCAGGCCCAAGAAGCTAACATTCCTCTGGTGGAATGGGCCCTAACACCCAAAAGGAATTGAAAGCCAGCTGAGGCATACACCAGAGCTATAGCTATCTATTATCTAATGAGATAGCCTTTGTTTTGTGACAGACAGCACTTTAGGGTGGCCTCCAAAGCACAGAAAAAGCTGCTCAGACAGTTAATAGGTAGGCTTTATTCTTGGGTCAACCATGAGGTTTTGATGCAGTGATGGGTTACCTTGACATAAAAGTGAGGTAGTTCAATATGTGGATTCCCATCTGTCTTAAAGGGGAAAGAGACAAGTCTACACTCTTCGTGTAAGAAGAATCGGTACTTGGGAACAAGTAGGTATTGGCAAGTCTGCACAACACATCAGAATACAGGCAGCCTGCAAGTGAACTGAAGTGAGTAACCTCATTCTATAATCTTTAGAACCTAATCGGACACTTTTCTCAGCCAGCAGCTGAACGCCCAGAGGCTCTATTATTATTGATGCTTACCGCCTGAAGAGGGTGAACTGACGTGTCAGTGTAGAAAGAGGAAATTTGGCCTTTAAGGTATTTGTGTCCACTATCACATTGGTAGTGTTTCGTGGCACATGCTGAACTGGCAGGACGTGCCACACTAAAAAACCTCCATCACTCAGAGGTGCTCGAAGGGGTAGGGAATGATCGCATGCTTTCTTTGAGGGGACCCCGTCATTTGTGAAAACTTGCCCTCTCCTCTTCTTCTTTGCACACAAATTAGGATGACTTAGTCTTAGGGTCCAGCACTACACAAGGGCAGGGACCTTGGCGCTTTGGGAAGGGATACCTCTTTGCCATCCAGGGGCACTGTTGGATGTCAGGCGCTGTGTGGAAGTTGGCTTGGGGTGGCTTAAAACAGTCGCCATGCTGGGGTGCTTAGGAAGGAAATGACAGAGCACTTACGACATCTTTTGGGCCTCAGTAAAGCTCTCAGGGAAGCCAACCATGGCAGGGCTGAAAAGTCCCTTGGGAGAAACCGGGGAATTGAGGAAGGCCATCTTTTCGGTGTCACTGATGTACATTAAGCTTAACCATAGGTGTAGCTCCAGCACCACCAGGCTAACCATGGCTTTGCCTAATCAACGCGTGTTTACCCCTCGACTGCTGCAGCTCTCACCAACGTTGACAGCGCTGAGGACAAGGGAAATTGCAAACTCTCCCTCAGGAAAAGGTGGTGGCTGCTCACCTTCTTCCATGAAATGGCGAGCTCGTTGTGCACCGCAGGCATGGAGGGAGCTAGACACTGATGAGAGTAAGGATGATGTTGGCCCTTTGGGAACCAGTTGGCCCATGTTGGGCCACGTAGACTGAGATGGAGGACGAGCTTCAGGCTCTTTGCCATAACATGGACACTTGTCAGCATCAGATGCCGTCATGGACATAGAGTCGAGACCAAGCCACTTGTATCCAATGAGGAGTGCTGATCCTCGTGTGCAATGCACAGCGGCGGCATGAGGCGCTGCGGGGAGATTGAAGTGTATGGGATGGTCTTGATGCTGAAAGAGAATATTCTGATGAAATGACGCTCTGGGCCAACTTATATAGCAGTCAGCTCTGTCCCCTGTGCCGGGCTCGAGCATCATTGGGTACACAAACATTAACAAATCAGGCTTCAGTAACAGAGAAAACTGGAGTTTCCCTAAGCAGTTGTCAGTGATGATGCAACAGGAGTTACCTTTTGATAGGGAACATAACTAGTAATTTTCCTGTTCATTTAAAAGAATGTTGAAGTTTGACCCCTATGGTGAGAATGCAGACTTAAAGAATTAGACTATGTATAGAAATTTCCCTTTGAAAATGCCTTCAAGGGTCTTCTGAGAACAGTGTTCATTTGTAGTATATAAATTGAAAAAGGCAAAAAACAAGAACAAAAAAAAAAACCCTGTTGCTTCTAGTCATATGGCAATTAGAATCTGCTGAGGAAAAAAAACAGCCCTATGTCAAATTCCTGCTAAGATTCAACAAAACCACATGATATATCTCAAGTCTCCATTGACAGATCCAAAAATTGAGTGCTGGAAAAATCTGACAGAGTGTGAATACAAAAACACCAAAAGCTGTACATGACACATGCCATTTCATTAAATGCACACATTTCCTTCTTGAAAAAAATCACAAAGTTGTCACAAAACAAATGGAAATTTCAAAATGTATCTTTTTTATTGGTCAATATTTCTCACCTGTCATCAATGCAGATTTACTCACATGGAGAACTCAAAGAAGATGGGGACAGGGAGACACCAACCCTGCCAACAATTAAAAATTCATAAAATTCCTCTATGACTCACATGGGAAAGTTGAGAGGAGGACATTGATTCCTTTTGACTCTCTTGCATGAATTTCATGCACCATCAAATACATCATATACAACTTTTATGCACAATGGAGAGTAGAGAATAAAATATTGTTGTGTACTAAGTCATCATTATTACAGTAATGACCTGTCTGAAATCCTTTGAAGTGATCCTGACCATTAGGCTACCCTATATAAAAGTTAGAGATGAAAAAGTATAATTTATTTATTGTTCGCATACAGATAATAAGATAAAATCCCCATAGTAGTGTTTTATATTTTATTTATATTACAAAAAAGATCTCTTAACAAAAGAGCCTTTTAACATATTTGAAAAAGTGCATTACATTATATAAACTTAAAAAAAAATAAAATAAAAATAATCTATCTGTATTGACAAGCATGTTATGACTCTTTAAATAAAGCCTATATTTCATGGAAAATGAACATACAACATGAATGCTTAAAGACAGTACACACTTGCATATGTGTGTGCGCGCGTGTGTGTGTGTATATATATATATATATATATATATATATATATATATATACACACAGTGCCCTGAAAAGGTTTTTGCCCCCTTCCTGTTTTATTTTTTTGCATATTTGTCACACTTAAAAGTTTTCAGATCATCAAAAATGTATAATTTTAGACAAAAATACAAAATACACTTTTTAATGTTGATTTTATTTATTAATGAGAAGAAGCTGTCCAAACCTGTCTGCCCCTATGTGAAAAAATTAATTGCCCCCTCCTGATAAATCATGAAAGAACTGCAATTAACCACATTATTTTAGAAAGCAGAATTAAATTTCACTCGTCACACCCAAGCTTGATTTCTGCCAGACCTGTTGAATCAAGAAATCACTTAAATAGAACCTTTCTGACAAAGGGGAGCATGCTTCAAAAGCAGAATGCTTCGATCTAAAGAAATTTAAGAACAGATGAGAAACTAAATAGTTGACTTATATCAGTCACCATTTTTAAGGTTTTTGGGAATCCAGTGTGTAGTAAGTTCGTAGGAGGAAAGGAAGAGGACAAGGGGTCGGATGGACTGCTGACAAGTTTTTAATAATAAAACAAAAAGTAATCTTTACAAACACCAATGGTGACTTTTATTCTGACACTAGCGCACGCTCTAACACCAAACGCTTCCGGGTAACTCCTTCCGGTTCCAGTCAGTAGTCTGTCTCTCTCTCGACTGCTTCTGTCTCTCCTGGTGTTTTATACTCTCTCCACGCCAATTACTGAAACAAGAAACAGGTGTTGATAATTTCCGCCCAAACCACTCACTTACCATTCATCTCCTGATTCTCTCTCCTGCTGCAGACTTCTCTAGGTAGGCAGCCGCATATGCAGCATGGGGCCGCAGAATCTTATCCATGAGGCGCTGAAGGGTAGCCGGTGCCCCGAACAACCCAAATGGAAGGGTAACAAACTGGTGTAATCCAAACGGTGTCGTGAAAGCGGTCTTTTCTTTGGATAATGGAGACAAGGGGATCTGCCAATAGCCCTTCGTTAATTCCATTGTCGAATAAAAACGAGCCGAGCCTAGCCAATCAAGCAACTCGTCAACTCGCAGCATTGGATACGCATCAGATTTAGACACAGCATTCACCTTGCGGTAATCCACACAGAATCGGACTGAACCGTCTGTTTTCGGAGCTTAAACTACTTTCTCTCCCGGTGCAAATTTGCACAATCTAGTTCCCCTGCTATACAGCTGGCTTTGGCAGTCCTGGGCTTGTAACAAATTCTCCATTCATAGCCGCCCCAAAGTGTGGAGATTTGTTCTCAAGTCCAGCACATACTGAATTTCGTTTTTTTCCCTGAGATGGCCACTCCTCCCAAGTTTCTCTCAGTACTTGGGCACCCCTCGAGGCTGGCATCCGTAGAGAAGCTCAAAGGGGGAAAACCCTGTGGAGGTTTGTGGGACCTCTCGCACAGCGAATAACAAGGGCTCTAGCCACTTATCCCAATTCTTGCCGTCTTCTTGAACGAATTTCCGGATCATGGATTTAAGCGTGTGACTAAATAGTTTGACCAGGCCGTCGGTCTGTGGGTGATAGACGCTAGTTCGAATTGATTTAATGCCCAATAATCCATACAGTTTACATAGCGTACGTGACATTAACGCAGTGCCCTGATCGGTGAGGATCTCTTTCCGAACCCCCACCCGGGAGATTAGACGGAACAGGGCGTCCGCAACACTTTTAGTGGAAATGTTGCGGACCACTGCTTCAGGATATTGTGTTGCATAGTCAACTATGCCTAATGCAAAGCGATGCCGCCGTTCAGATCACTCTAATGGCCCGATGATGTCCATACCAATTCTCTCGAAGGGGACCTGCATTAAGGGAAGGGCGCTTTTGGGGCGGCCAGTGGATTCACCAACTGACATTCCGGACAAGATGCGCATCACCTGCACACGTTGTCGTGAATGCCCGGCCAAAAGAAATGGGTCATGAGGTGATTCAGTGTTGCTGCCTGTCCTAAATGGCCCGCCATATGATTAGAATGAGCCCCATGGAAAAGTATTTCAGCCCAGACCACTATGATGATATGAGGTGTCAGTGTCACCAACTTCATCACTTAAACTGAAAACAAAAAAAGCACTAGTTTATCAGTGAATTATTAAAATGTTTATGCAGCCTCCTTACTGTTTTTCCTTGACACATTCATAATCATTACTTCTTCCTGTGCATTGTGGCAAGCTTTATGCATGTGTTTGAGTGCTTATTAGGCTATGTAGGCAATTAAAGGCTCATTATAATGATTTAAATGGTTTATTAATAAACGGATGATAAGTCAACTGATGCTTAAAATGAACGACTACTAGTCAAAAAGACAAATCCTTAGTCTAGGGCAGCTCTAAAAAGAACCCAGAACAACAGGCCTCGATTAAGGTCAGTGTTCATGATTCAAGAATAAGAAAGAGACTGGGTAAAAACGGCATCCATGGCAGGGTTCCCATAAGTTGAACTGTGTGGAAAGTGTGTCTACCAGTACATGTGGTGTATAACCAACACGACATTCCATAAAAATGAACATCATACCAACAGTCAATTATGGTGGTGGTAGAGTGATTGTCTGGGGCTGCTTTACAGCTTCAGGACCTGGATGACTTGTCATAGTTGATGGAACCATGAATTCTCCACTCTATCAAAAAATACTGAAGGAGAATCTCCGGCCGTCAGTTTGTGACCTCAAGCTCAAGCGCACTTGAGTTATGCAGCAGGACAATGATCCCAAACACACCAGCAAGTCCACCTCTAAATGGTTCAAGAAAACAAAATTGTTTTTCAAAGAGTAGCCAAATCAAAGTCCAGACTTAAATCCAATTGAGATGCAGTGGGGTGACCTTAAACAGTCCATTCATGCTCAAAAACCCTCCAGTGTGGATGAATTAAAATGATTCTGCAAAGAAAAGTTGGCCAAAATTTCTCCACAGTGATGTGAAAGACACATTGCCAGTTATCGCAAATGCTTGATTGCAGTTGTTGCTGCAAAGGGGGGCACAACCAGTTCATAGATTTAGGGGGCAATTGGGTTTGGATAGCTTTTTTTCCCCCTTACTTTATTTTTTATTTACTCAGGTTATCTTTGTGGAATATTAATCTGTTTGATGATCTGAATATTTTAAGTGTGACAAATATGCAAAAAAACATTAAAAAAGAGAGACAAAAACCTTTTCACGGCACCTTGTGTGTGTGTGGTATATATATATATATATATATTAGGGGTGTAACGGTTCACAAAATTCACGGTTCGGTTCGATACGATACACTGATGTCACGGTTCGGTTCGGTTCGATACGTTTTAGATACAGCAAAATGTAAAAACATCTCAACTTTTCAGAATGCCGCAAGCGCACCGCGGGTCATGTGACAAGAACCAACCAATCAGCTTCATCCTTTCCCGTAACAACGTTGAGAGCTCAGCCAAGATGAAGGAACAGCTGATCATAGTTGTATATGGATTGCAATTTTGAAATAAATTCAGTAGCAGAGCTACTGCAAGCGATTTTTAGAGCTGCAAATCCATTTATCCTTCGCTGAAATTTCCGCGTCTCATGGAGAGAGCACGTCATTGTTGCTTAGCAAAGACAGACGCCTCAGGAGAAAGACGCGCTTAGCGTTTTCCATGCGTTTTTAGGCACGATATGTGAACGGCCCCTAAGGCGCTCGCTCACTCAGCACGCGCTGAAGGCTCGTTGCAAAATGTCTAATGCATTTAACAGACCAGAAATATAAGATCCTAAAATAACCAACAGGTCTGGTGTTTGGGTTGGATTCCCTGTAAGCTATAGTGTCTAAATGCTGCAGGGATAGTTTGCTGCGTGCATGTTTCTCCTTTTTTTCGTCTTTTCCCAGATAGTACTGACGCATATATCCCAGATATTCCCGCTGTTTTTTTTTTTGTTTTTTTTTGTAATCCCGCTGGTGTACCCTGTCATGTTGCAGATGCGACATACCGTTGTTTATTTATCCACCACTCTCTTGCCATCACCATTATAGCTTAAAGGGAATCCAAAGTGCACCCAAACACCAGACCTGTTGGTTATTGGAGGATCTTCTCATTTCTAGTCTGTTAAACGCATTGGCTATTTTGCAACGAGCCTTCAGCGTGTACTGAGTGAGCGAGCGCCTGCTGAGTAGCCTAACATAAACATATAAGATGGTGTTTTTTTCTTCTTCGGGAGTGTCAGGGGCGTTGCCTGTTACGTTGTTTGGGTTATTGGGCTACCTTGTTGAACGCATATCATTATATTTCTTTCTCTCTCTTTTTTTTTTTTTTTAAATATAATTAATTACTCCAACGAACCGTTCGGTATACATAATGCGTACCGCGTACCGAACCGAAAGCGTCGTACCGAACGGTTCAATACGAATACGCGTATCGTTACACCCCTAATATATATATATATATATATACAAACCCGATTCCAAAAAAGTTGGGACACTATACAAATTGTGAATAAAAACAGAATGCAATGATTTGGAAGTTTCAAATGTCAATGTTTTATTCAGAATACAACATATATGACATATCAAATGTTTAAACTGAGAAAATGTATAGTTTTAAGGGAAAAATAAGTAGATTTAAAATTTCATGGCATCAACACATCTCAAAAAAGTTGGGACAAGGCTATGTTTACCACTGTGTGGCATGCCCTCTTCACTTTATAACAGTCTACAAACGTCTGGGGACTGAGGAGACAAGTTGCTCAAGTTTAGGAATAGGAATGTTGTCCCATTCTTGTCTAATACCGGCTTCTAGTTGCTCAACTGTCTTAGGTCTTCTTTGTCACATCTTCCTCTTTATGATGAGGAGATGGGAGAAAGATCTGGACTGCTGGGTGGCCATTTCAGTACCCAGATCCTTCTTCTACCCAGCCATGATGTGGTAATTGATGCAGTATGTGGTCTGGCATTGTCATGTTGGAAAATGCAAGGTCTTCCCTGAAAGAGACCACGTCTGGATGGGAGGATATGTTGTTCTAGAACTTGGATATAACTTTCAGCATAGATGGTGCCTTTCCAGATGTGTAAGCTGCCCATGCCACACACACTCATGCAACCTCATAACATCAGAGATGCAGGCTTCTGAACTGAGCGCTGATAACAACTTGGGTTGTCCTTGTCCTCTTTAGTCCGGATGACATGGCATCCCAGTTTTTCAAAAAGAAATTCAAATTTTGATTTGTCTGACCACAGAACAGTTTTCCACTTTGCCGCGGTCCATTTTAAATGAGCCTTGGCCCAGAGAAAACGCCTGCGCTTCTGGATCATGTTTAGATATGGCTTTTTTATTTACCTATAGAGTTTTATCGGGCAACGTCGAATGGCACGGTGGATTGTGTTCACTGACAATGTTTTCTGGAAGTATTCCTGAACCCATGTTGTGATTTCCATTACAGTAGCATTCCTGTATGTGATGTAGTGCTGTCTAAGGGCCCGAAGATCACGGGCATCCAGTATGGTTTTCCGGCCTTGACCCTTACGCACATAGATTGTTCCAGATTCTCTGAAACTTTGGATGAGATCATGCACTGTTAATGATGATAACTTCAAACTCTTTGCAATTTTTCTCTGAGAAACTCATTTCTGATATTGCTCCACTATTTTTCGCCGCAGCATTGGGGGAATTTGTGATCTTCTACCCATCTTGACTTCTGAGAGACACTGTCAGTCTAAGAGGCTCTTTTTATAGACAGTCATGTTGCCATTTGACCTAATAAATTGCAAACTGGTCCTCCAGCTGTTCCTTATATATAGATTAAATTATCTTATTGCTACCTGTCCCAACCTTTTTGGAATGTGTAGCTCTCCTGAAATCCAAAATGACACAATATTTGGCATTACATTTCAAAATGGCTCACTTTCAGCATTTGATATGTTATCTACATTCTATTGTGAATACAATATAAGTTTATAAGATTTGTAAATTATTCCATTCCTGTTTTACTCATAATTTGTACACTGTCCCAATTTATTTGGACTCTTTTTATATATATACTGTAGTACATACATACATATAAGTACTGTATATAGGCAGGGGATACAGACTTTATAACAATTATATCAATGAATGCATTAGAATGCATTAGAAAGAATGCAAACCATGACTGGGAAAAGATTAATAATATACTACAATGTTATACAATGTCAAAAGTCAAATGTGGCTTGGCTTAAAGTTGAAAAGCTGTGGTATGGAGTACTCTGACTTCTTGTACTCTTTGCAATTGAGCTGCATCTTCAGATCCAACTCCTGAAAGCCTTTCTCTTTGAGCTGTTTTTGACTCACGCTTGAACTTCTGCTATACTGCATCACCTTTAATCCCACTCAGAGATGACACCAAAAGAATATGTATTTCATATATATCTGGCAAAACCAAGAATGTATTCAGTAATTGTTCTTTTTAACTGTTAAATATGAGACAGTTTTGTTAAAGGAAGAAAGAAGTGTGAGAGCTATAATGAAAATAACACAGTTTAGAAATGGACCGAGCCAAACCGCCATTAGCCAAGCTTGAAGCTCACAGTTCTGTCATCTGAGGTAAAAAATTCATACGATTCAGTTTGAGAAAGGTTTGCATTTCAAGGAGCGAGTGGGCTGAGAGGAATGAAGTGTGTTTCGAGAGCGTGTCAGAGAATCTCCCCGAAGTTTAAAGATGGTTGCTGTCGGGAAGCACAGATCATTTATTGTGACTTCATTTGCACAGAGAATGAGAAATCTCTTTCATTGCCCTGTGCTGTGGTGACGGCGTATGAATCTCAATTCTTCAGCTTGTTAAAAACAGGCCTTTCATGAGTTGAAGTTATGGGCTGCAGAAATACAGAATCGAAAGACGGGCAACTTTTCAAGCTGTGCTGATTTTTCCAAATAAATATTCACGAGCATGTTTCATCTCAATAAAAACATTCAGTCCATTCAGCTGAAATTATGGTGATACCCTACTTCCATTAAAATAATTACTTGTTCCACATATTTCCATTCAGACATGACTCTGATTGAATTGGAAGTACAAAAGGTTGCCTGATTTTTTTATTATGACGTTTTTGTGTTTTGCAACTGTATCCCCATGAAGATGAGTGAATAATTACTGCAGTCTCATGGGAAAGCAACACTCGATATTGCCTGCTGTCATTTGACCCTTAGTATTAGCTAAAATATGTTTTAATCACAATGGCTCACAGGTAGCAACAGATTGAGCCTTTAGTAGTGGGAACAGCTATAACAGAAAAGATAAGAAAAGGCCCATTGCTGTTCTGTTCATCAGACTACTGAAGGCCTAAATGGGCCAATATTCCCCCGATGTGAAAAATGAGATTTTTCTCTTATAGATCTGTCATATTCACTTTAGGAGCTCATACACTTTCCTTTTCTCGGTACCACAGCTCACTGCTTCCCGTTCAGTAATCCACCCTGACAAACAGAAAGAGGTACAAGACACAGAGATTGTTTTTCCTCACGCCTTTTGAATTCCACGAATCCTGAAAGAGATGTTCTATAAATCATTTCACTGATGTAAACAGACTCCAGCAGAGTCATTACACAGACGTAAGGAAAGAAACAAGACAATCAGAGGCATGTTTTAGAACATAGGATGTTGTGATGTATAGTTTAGGCACTAATATAATAATTATGTTCAATAACAATTTTCACTGTAAAAACATTATTATTATTATTATTATTTTTGTATAACCAAGGCTACATTTATTTGATCAAAAATAGTTAACATTGTGAAATATATTTATATATTATTAACATGTTTATTATTATGATTATTATTATTATTATTGTAAAACTTTTTATCACATTTTGAATAATACAAAATTATTAAAATTATTTATTACTCTCTCCTTCACATTTTTTCTTCACGAAAGTCTGTTATTCCCACAAAGGCTGCATTTATTTATAAACAAAGTATTAAAAATAACATTTTGTCAAGATTATTTTATAAATATAAAAATCCAAAAGTTTACAAATATATGTACTGCCAGTTTTTTTTTATCAATTTAAAACAACCTTGCTGAATAAAAGCATCAGTTACTTTTCTTACACAGTATTGAATGTGTGTGTGTGAATACATATACGTAATGAAATTATTATAATTATTTATGTAAGAATTATGTATATATAATTTTAATGATTAAGTTTTAATTAAAATATAAATTAAAATAATTCAAATGCAGTGTTAGAATACTGAGAATGATAATTAAATATTGATAAATAAAATTATTACAATTTTGGCCAGATGGTGTAGGTTACAAAATCTACTAACATCAGTTTCTCTGGTACTTTGGTAGCTTCATCATCTCATTTTGAGATGAAATGATAATAAATCCTTGCATAGGACTTCAATTTTACTGCTATTGCAGTCATCATGAGTTTGATATTTCTGTCAGAAACAAAGAATCCTTCTCCGCTTGTGTTTTTAGGGCAACCCGTTCTCATCAGTCTGCGTATAAATAACACGACTTTACACTTTCTATTTGCGTGTAATGCATACGCCAAATGCCATTTTTGCGTGCATATGATACGCCAATCCTTCCCATTAATTTCGGTGGAGAGCAGATGCGTCCAAATAACACGCATCATCTTCAGCGGCAGTGACGTCACCAGCGAGGCTCGTTCAGTTCACCTGATGCGCGTACACCTTCAAACAGGTAAGCAAGGGTAAATCTTTTTTTTTCTTCTTCTTTTTGTAATGATATCACGTGGTTAAGCGTATTGTTTTAATTATTTCAGTATTTCTGCATCACGTTAGACAGGGTCGTGTTTTTAAAGGGCAGTTTATGCTCAAATTATGGGTCAGTGGGCTGCTCAGCTAACTTAGCCTACCATTGTCATTAGCCTAAGCTAACCTGTACTGTTTATAGACCTGTTGCAGTTTTAAATAAATTTATGATGTGGCATATGGGTCTTCAGCTTTTAGACATGACTAATACAAGCACAACAAAGCACCCAACCCAATATCGCGTGATAATCGTGATCGTGTAAAAAGTCCACACATTTAGCATATTTTTACAATACTAGCCTAACTTTTGCTTGACCACGTCATGTGTAGCCAATACACACACAGTAACTACAGCATATTTACCATGCTTCTCCTACTGTAACCGTAGTTTTACTCTGGACTTTGTAACACACATAACCACGACATTTACTATGGGTTTACCATAGTAACCATAGTTTTACTCTGGTATTTGTATTCACTAACACACATAACCACGACATTTACTATGGGTTTACCATAGTAACCATAGTTTTACTCTGGTATTTGTAGTTACTAACACACAATAACCACGACATTTACTATGGGTTTACCATAGTAACCATAGTTTTACTCTGGTATTTGTAGTTACTAACACACAATAACCACGACATTTACTATGGGTTTACCATAGTAACCATAGTTTTACTATGGTATTTGTATTTACTAACACACAATAACCACGACATTTACTATGGGTTTACCATAGTAACCATAGTTTTACTCTGGTATTTGTATTTACTAACACACAATAACCACGACATTTACTATGGGTTTACCATAGTAACCATGGTTTTACTCTGGTATTTGTAGTTACTAACACACAATAACCACAACACTTACCAGGATTTTACCACAGTAACTGTGTTTTTACTCTACACTATTTGTAAAGCACAGTAACCACTAAGTTTGCCATGCCTTTAATATCTTTTTGTGATGTAATTGTAATTCAGTGTTTTTTCTGTCTTGCAGTTACGTCGGATTACATACTCCACAACAACCTGTAATCCAGCAGATCTTTAAAGAAGCCATCTCTTGTAAAATCTCTCTCTCTCTCTCTCTCTCTCTCTCTCTCTCTCTCTCTCTCTCTCTCTCGCTCTGCTAGAATTAACAGGGAACTTCAACTCCACGCTCCCAATGCTGATATTGAAGAAGCTGTCAAGGGGGCTGAACAAGTCCTTCAAAGGATCAACCCTTCACAGGTAATGTTGAAGACTCTTAGTTATAACTGATTTGCTTTAATGAACGCATCCTTATATTGTGTTAATCAAATATTTTGGTCACAGATCATTTTAACACACTGTCTCAACATGTTTATATTTCAGGAAGGCCTGTCATGTGATTTGAATTTGACCATCTTGTGCATTTATGAAGAAGACCAAAAGCTGCAAAGGCAAACACTTCCAATGGTACGTCAGATACATTTTTCTCAGCATTTGATGTTTCTTAAATTTTGGTTCACTTAGCCCATCAGGAAGAACACTCAACAAAGAGCATGTTGTAGTAGTAATAATTCATCCAATAATCATATTATATTGCACAAGCGTACTTGTACAAAATTCTACAACTTTTACTCCTACTGCTGTTATTGGCCATTACCACAGCTCCCATCAGATTGTGCCCATTGTAAGAGTGTTTATATCATGAAGTTTAAATGAAGTCCATTGTATTCTTTATTAATCTTTACAAATTGGTGCCGCCTCTTCCTGTTTCAACAGTACATGATATCTGTCCACACCTCATAGTCTGCCTTTCTTTCTATGGTGATGTTACTGAACACATCTGTCTTAGAAGCAAGAGAATGGAAATCCTAGTTTAACTTTTCAAGTGCTACAAATCAGATCTTCAATGAATTTGGGCAATCAGATCACTTAAAGTTGTTCACACAAAGACCAATAACTATAATGAGAAGTATTTTAGCATCCACACCAACAGACAGTACTGTACAATTACTGCTATGCACACTGCAGTTACAGTATGTTGTATTCTGCCATTTGTTGTTGTCAGTGTTTTTGTTGTTCATAATGTGATAAATTATCTTTGTTTCTTCTTGCAGGATTTCTCACAGATTACTTAATCATTCTTCATCAGCTCTTCACAATATCAGCCCATTCAAAAGCTTCCAGATCTTCCTCTCTTGTGTGACACATCTGCTCTCAGTCCTTTACTGCCAACCTCTACATTCATCACTCCAATCTCTACTATAAGCACTCCTGTATATATATATATATATATATATATATATATATATATATATACACATAATAATAATAATTATTATTAACCATTTATTTGTTTTGCATTTATTCACAATAGAAGCAAACAATGATTACAGGATATATGTTTTTAAAGGTGATAATTGTAAAATATTGGAGCATTGTTCTTAATCATTTTTGCCTATTTGGTTGATAAAGGGAAGAAAACAATATATTTTCAACTGTAGCCTTGATTATTCTTTGGCATCTTTTGTCAGGATTTCTGTAAACAAATTCCCTTTTTATTTTTGAATATTAAACTTATGTTTTTTGAAGGGAGTTTCTGTAGCTATTTTGTTTGTTTGTTTTCACTTAGTTACCTCTATGCATTTTTTTTATCAACTTTTCGTTTTTTTTATATAGTGGAATAAACTGGAGAGAGACTGTTCTGGGCACTATGTTTATCTGCGAAAAGTTTGACATATCAATAAACACTGTAAAATGACTAGACAATGAGTGATTGATGTCATGATGTTTGTTTGTTTGTTTTCTATTCCTGTAGTTCGACTGGTGGATCTAAGAATGGCAAGTTTTTAGGGTCCATTTCCATGAAACGTAGATGTGATAAATTGTTTACCTTTAATACACTATAAATACATTGTAAATATTACAGAAGGAAAATTGAGTAGTAGAAAAATATTGTATTTAAATAATCTTCAGAGGTGTTTTTTTTTTTTGAGCAAATGAAACATTTTGACATTTATTTTTCACACAGTATATGCAAACTTTTGAGTTTAAGTACTGTACACTAATATTAGTGTAAACAATGTAGCCTATTCAATACAATGGGAATCATTATACCTTCGTTAAAACACAAAACAAAAAAAACACCTTTAATCAACGTATTTCTTGCTGCATCAGGGTAACTGCAGCTTCTGTCCATTCACTACAGGAACCCGGAAGCTCCCGGCATAAATGACCATATATGTACAAGTTAGTGTGACGCCTCTGCTCAACTGGGTTGCCATTGGCTTTGACGTTCCCTTGGCTCTCGCAGAACTCGCTGTGATTGGACTATCTTTTAACCCAAATTATAAACCGCTTAATGTTGCAAAGTCCGTTTGACTGTAATTATTACGTCAGTAACACCTTCAGTTAACAATGCAGTGTTGCTATGTGGTGAGAAATTATCTCTTTACCGAAATCGTAACCCTAACCCTAAGCACAACTCCAATAAACTCCAAATACCAGCGCTAATATTACTCGCGTTCAAACGATAGAATGGCAGAGGCTTATGGGTAATGTAGTTTAAAATGTTTAATAATGAAAAAAATGGGAAAATGCAATCTTTTTTAACAAAGGGTCATCTAAACATGTTCATTGTGTAAACATTAATGACATATTTAAGAGGCAGGCTGAAATTCGATATTTTACTAAGTGCACTTTTTTAAACACCTTTATACCACCTTTCCATATATGTTTGAAAACTCTGTCCAACATTATTTAATTAGCATAGCATAAGTAGTTGTCCTGCCAATTTTTTCTTTGACACTAAAATCAGACTTTGATTTACAGCCATTTGAAATTTACATTTTTTTGCTCTTCTAAGGGACTCTACTGGGCCCTTGAAGATGGAAGGGCAGTAAAACATACACATACCTTTTCTCATCATGGACAACAGACTGTGCTGAGTCATAATTTTTAAGTTTTTCTTTTCAACAAATTGCCAATATGTAAGTTGTAAGTCATGTTTATCTTAGAATAAGAATAGAACCATAAAAATATACATCAGTGCCTATTTGGAATAGGCTCCAAATATTGAATTATATCAGGTGCAAGGATACAGTATTGAAAGTAAACAAAGACACCAATTTAAACAACCAATACATACTGTGACACTTCATTGTACTTTCACAGTGTCAATGTGTCATTCAGTAAGACAAGGTACAGAGAGTGTGTAGTTTATAGTGCAAAGCCATACAATTCATGCAATGCAAAGAATCATAATATTAAGAGCTAATTTGTGTCTCTGTGTAAAATACTCCTCATATTTGTCCTCCTCGGGTACTAAACATCAGTAATGTGCATGCTCATCTTGCTTATTATACAGTACTGGATTCATGTTGATCTTTCCCTTGTCCATCACCTTCAGTTGTGCATGAAATTCCTGCAGCATTATAGTCCATGCAGTATCTTCTAATGCAGCTTTCAGCCTGCCCTTCATCTAACTGAATGTCATTAATGTAACCAAATGTTCATTTCTTAATTAAAACACATTTATCTATTGTTTACAAAATTAAATGGTGTATTTACCAAACACCATTCTTAATATAGAATATTCACCCTACTTTATTATCCAACACCATGTGCAGTACTTTACTGGAGGATACAACATAAAGACAACTAAAGTAGTGTATTAAGACAAATGATATACAATTTTTAACAATATTAAAAATGGGTTATGTTAAAACCATGTTTTTCTAATCAGATGAAGCCATGCAAATGCATGCATGATGAAATGCCTTGAGCCCCAAAGAATCACATCAAGTTTTTAGAGCTCTCCTGCTTTTCTTCCTCTTCTTGCTTGTCCATGTCCTGGACATATCATAATCTTCCATGTCATACATTTTTTTTGCAGTTGTTATGCAGCACCCTACAGCACAACTGATGAACAAAAGACATGTAACTAATTTAAATCAAATATCTTTATTGTCACAATACAATGAACACAAGTATACAGGTGATGAAAGTCTTGGGTGCAGACTGCAGCGTGACAGTATGGATGACAAATGAATTAATTCATGAATATATATGAAATACAAATTCTGAATATATATATATATATATATATATATATATATATATATATATATATATATATATATATATATATATATATATATGCAACACACATATATAAGGGACTCAATTCAGGTAGAGAACAATATATGTTAAAAATTATGCTATACAAAGAGCATGAATTGAAAACAATAATAATCACAGTACACATACATCTCTGCAGTAAAGCACGGTATGAATTAGTGCAAACAGAATGTCAAGGTGCATAATAATATTGAGTCCAGTCAGCATAACTGATAAGAGTGCAGGGCATATGAGGTTGGTGGGGTGTGTATGGTTTTACTGGTATGAGTTCAGTTCAGTCTGATTGCCTGTGAAAGGAACTTGTCTCACTGTCTGCTGGTGTAGATTCTATGATAACGTCTGCCTGATGGTAACAGTGAGAGCAATCCATGGCTCGGCTGGCTGGAGTCTCTGACGGTCCTCCTCACACTCCACCTGGTCTAGATGTCCTGGAGGGCCAAAACATGTATTTAGGTTATGGTAAATCAATAAACAATATATAGTATTTTTATTTATAATTGTTGCACTGGACTTAACATTGATTCTTGTTGGGGATATTGGCCAAAAGAATCCCACCACAACTAGCTCTCGTTGTTTAGCTGTGATGTTTACTTTTACAGGCCGTAACATCTGAGCTGTCGCAGTAGAGCGGTTTGTGAATGCAGTCTTCACAGCAGATAACTGATGGGTTCAGGTAGCAGTGATGCACTCGGTGGCCATTCAATCGATATCTTCATCATCTGGCTTCATCTTAATTCAAACAAACAGACAAAACAATAAGTCAGCAATAACAGCAATAACCATTCTAGAGTAATAGTGTTGGTGAATACAGTTGCAGGTGTCAGTACTCACCATATTCAGTCATTTCCTTCCCAAATCACAGAGATGATGCACAGCTTATCTGCTCATTTTAGGAGCTATAAAAAAGATGTATATGTGAAAAACCATAACTGCGGACTTGAAAAGTCTTTTGAGAGATCAACATCAATGTTGTACCACACATAACTGCATTGAATTCAGACATACAAATTGAAATGTGAAACTTTTCACCTTTCTGTCTTTTCTTTTGGGGCACAAGAAGTCCATGTTCATTCCTCATTTCTTTAGGACTGGTTTGACTGATTTTCTTTGCGTTTCTGGTCTTCAGCTGTAAAACAAGAAAATATTTATTGACCCCATGTTTAATCATTATTGTTGTTTAAAAATATAAATGAAGCAGATATAATTATATACTTCAAGCACAAGTTCCTTGGCAACTCTAGTAGGCTCCTGAGTTCATCTGTACACATCAGATTCAGCGTCTGAGAAAATACCATCATGCAAACTCTCAGTTTCTGCCTTACAACAGAGCATAAAAGAATGTGTGAGTGAGGGAGTACAGCATGAAGATGAAGTGAAAAAGGCAGAGAAAGGCAGAATTTTGTGTATAAATTTAACAGAATGAGGGGAACATTTAAGAGATTTAAGAGAACAGTATTGTCTGTTGGTGTGGATGCTAAAATACTTCTCATTATAGTTATTGGTCTTTGTGTGAACAACTTTAAGTGATCTGATTGCCCAAATTCATTGAAGATCTGATTTGTAGCACTTGAAAAGTTAAACTAGGATTTCCATTCTCTTGCTTCTAAGACAGATGTGTTCAGTAACATCACCATAGAAAGAAAGGCAGACTATGAGGTGTGGACAGATATCATGTACTGTTGAAACAGGAAGAGGCGGCACCAATTTGTAAAGATTAATAAAGAATACAATGGACTTCATTTAAACTTCATGATATAAACACTCTTACAATGGGCACAATCTGATGGGAGCTGTGGTAATGGCCAATAACAGCAGTAGGAGTAAAAGAATTTTGTACAAGTACGCTTGTGCAATATAATATGATTATTGGATGAATTATTACTACTACAACATGCTCTTTGTTGAGTGTTCTTCCTGATGGGCTAAGTGAACCAAAATTTAAGAAACATCAAATGCTGAGAAAAATGTATCTGACGTACCATTGGAAGTGTTTGCCTTTGCAGCTTTTGGTCTTCTTCATAAATGCACAAGATGGTCAAATTCAAATCACATGACAGGCCTTCCTGAAATATAAACATGTTGAGACAGTGTGTTAAAATGATCTGTGACCAAAATATTTGATTAACACAATATAAGGATGCGTTCATTAAAGCAAATCAGTTATAACTAAGAGTCTTCAACATTACCTGTGAAGGGTTGATCCTTTGAAGGACTTGTTCAGCCCCCTTGACAGCTTCTTCAATATCAGCATTGGGAGCGTGGAGTTGAAGTTCCCTGTTAATTCTAGCAGAGCGAGAGAGAGAGAGAGAGAGAGAGAGAGAGAGAGAGAGAGAGAGAGAGAGAGAGAGAGAGAGAGAGAGAGAGAGAGAGAGAGAGAGAGAGAGATTTTACAAGAGATGGCTTCTTTAAAGATCTGCTGGATTACAGGTTGTTGTGGAGTATGTAATCCGACGTAACTGCAAGACAGAAAAAACACTGAATTACAATTACATCACAAAAAGATATTAAAGGCATGGCAAACTTAGTGGTTACTGTGCTTTACAAATAGTGTAGAGTAAAAACACAGTTACTGTGGTAAAATCCTGGTAAGTGTTGTGGTTATTGTGTGTTAGTAACTACAAATACCAGAGTAAAACTATGGTTACTATGGTAAACCCATAGTAAATGTCGTGGTTATTGTGTGTTAGTAACTACAAATACCAGAGTAAAACTATGGTTACTATGGTAAACCCATAGTAAATGTCGTGGTTATTGTGTGTTAGTAAATACAAATACCAGAGTAAAACTATGGTTACTATGGTAAACCCATAGTAAATGTCGTGGTTACTGTGTGTTAGTAACTACAAATACCAGAGTAAAACCATGGTTACTATGGTAAACCCATAGTAAATGTCGTGGTTATTGTGTGTTAGTAACTACAAATACCAGAGTAAAACTATGGTTACTATGGTAAACCCATAGTAAATGTCGTGGTTATGTGTGTTAGTGAATACAAATACCAGAGTAAAACTATGGTTACTATGGTAAACCCATAGTAAATGTCGTGGTTATTGTGTGTTAGTAACTACAAATACCAGAGTAAAACTATGGTTACTATGGTAAACCCATAGTAAATGTCGTGGTTATGTGTGTTACAAAGTCCAGAGTAAAACTACGGTTACAGTAGGAGAAGCATGGTAAATATGCTGTAGTTACTGTGTGTGTATTGGCTACACATGACGTGGTCAAGCAAAAGTTAGGCTAGTATTGTAAAAATATGCTAAATGTGTGGACTTTTTACACGATCACGATTATCACGCGATATTGGGTTGGGTGCTTTGTTGTGCTTGTATTAGTCATGTCTAAAAGCTGAAGACCCATATGTCACATCATAAATTTATTTAAAACTGCAACAGGTCTATAAACAGTACAGGTTAGCTTAGGCTAATGACAATGGTAGGCTAAGTTAGCTGAGCAGCCCACTGACCCATAATTTGAGCATAAACACGAGGCTGACTCCAGCTCCTTATTCGCCAGCTCCTTATTCGCCGAACTATCCATTCCACCTTAAAAATGTCTAGTGGTTGTTAATCCTTCCCTGTCAGTGCTATTGGTTGTATTTTTTAAAGGGACAGTTGCTCAAAACTGGCATGCTTCAGACAGCAGTTAACAATGAACGGTAAAAATATAAAGTTATGTAAAAATGTATTGTATGTTTCAATACATAATGCACGTGACTTGCGAATGCAAGTTCTTTTTTTTATTTAAACGCCATGCCTTACTCAATGTCTTTTTCAACATACCCTGTATGAATAAAACAAGATAATATTGTTTGCAGCTCTTATGTAATCTTTATTAAAATGTATCCATTACTGTAAAATATTAAATAAACATACATTATTTAACTGTCACACAAAATCTTGTATTACTGCAATTTCTGATGTGCTGTTGAAGAAACGTGCCGTACTCAACTGTATTCCGACAAAGCATTTTGGGCATGTCATTTTGTTATTTCAAAGGTTCTCAAAAAAAGGATTACCTACAGGGCAAGAGTAATTCACTCTCTAACGAAATCCTTTATTAGACCATCTTCTGATTTTTTATTATGGAAATATAACCCAGACAAAAAATGCCCTCGAAAGCATCTGTATTTGACGAAAAAGCATATTGGGCATGACATAATTTTTTTGTTTGAAAGGTTCTCAAACAAATGAGCATGTAGAGGGCAAGAGTAATTCGCTCTCTAACGAAATCCTTTATTAGACCATCTTCTGATGTTTTATTATGGAAATATGACCCAGAGAAAAAATGCCCTCCAAAGCATCTGTATTTGACGAAAAAGCATATTGGGCATGACATAATTTTTTTGTTTGAAAGGTTCTCAAACAAATGAGCATGTAGAGGGCAAGAGTAATTCGCTCTCTAACGAAATCCTGCATTAGAACATTTTCTGATGTTTTATTATGGAAATATAACCCAGAGAAAATGACATCAAAGGCATCTGTATGCCGAAAAAGCATATTGGGCATGACAACATTTTCTTGTTTCAAAGGTTTTTAAAAGAAGGAGCATGTAGAGGGCAAGAGTAATTCACTCTCTAACGAGATCCTGCATTAGAACATTTTCTGATGTTTTATTTTGGAAATATAACCCAGAGAAAATGCTCTCAATAGCAACTTTATGAGCCGAAAAAGCATATTTGGCATGTCATAATTTTCTTGTTTCAAAGGTTCTCAAAAAAAGGAGTACGTAGAGGGCAAGAGTAATTCTGTCTCTAACAGGATCCTGCATTAGAACATTTTCTGATGTTTTATTATGGAAATATGACCCAGAGAAAATGCTCTCAATAGCAACTTTATGAGCCAAAAAAGCATATTTGGCATGTCATAATTTTCTTGTTTCAAAGGTTCTCAAAAAACGGAGCATGTAGAGAGCAAGAGTAATTCACTCTCTAACAAAATCCTGCATTAGATCATTTTTTGATGTTTTATTATGGAAATATAACCCAGAGAAAATGCTCTCAATAGCGAATTTATGGGCCTAAAAAGCATATTTTGCATGTCATCATTTTCTTGTTTCAAAGGTTCTCAAAAAAAGGAGCATGTAGAGGGCAAGAGTAATTCACTCTATAACAAAATCCTGCCTTAGAACATTTTCTGATGTTTTATTACGGAAATATGACCCATAGAATATGCTCTCAATAGCAACTTCATAGGACAAAAAAGCATATTTGGCATGTTATAATTTTCTTGTTTCAAAGGTTCTCAAAAAAGGAGAATGTAGAGGGCAAGAGTAATTCACTCTCCAACGAAATCCTGCATTAGAACATTTTCTGATGTTTTATTATGGAATTATAACCCAGAGATTATTACCTCCAAAGCAACTGTATATGCGAAAAAGCATATTAGGCATGGCATCATTTTCTTGTTTCAAAGGTTTTAAAAAAAAGGAGCATGTAGAGGGCAAGAGTAATTCACTCTCTAACAAAATCCTGCATTAGAACATTTTCTGATGTTTTATTATGGAAATATAACCCAGAGAAAATGCCCTCCAAAGCATCTGTACAGTATTGTTCAAAATAATAGCAGTACAATGTGACTAACCAGAATAATCAAGGTTTTTAGTATATTTTTTATTGCTACGTGGCAAACAAGTTACCAGTAGGTTCAGTAGATTGTCAGAAAACAAACAAGACCCAGCATTCATGATATGCACGCTCTTAAGGCTGTGCAATTGGGCAATTAGTTGAAAGGGGTGTGTTCAAAAAAATAGCAGTGTCTACCTTTGACTGTACAAACTCAAAACTATTTTGTACACACATTTTTTTTCAATCCTGTGAATCACTAAACTAATATTTAGTTGTATGACCACAGTTTTTTAAAACTGCTTGACATCTGTGTGGCATGGAGTCAACCAACTTGTGGCACCTCTCAGCTGTTATTCCACTCCATGATTCTTTAACAACATTCCACAATTCATTCACATTTCTTGGTTTTGCTTCAGAAACAGCATTTTTGATATCACCCCACAAGTTCTCAATTGGATTAAGGTCTGGAGATTGGGCTGGCCACTCCATAACATTAATTTTGTTGGTTTGGAACCAAGACTTTGCCCGTTTACTAGTGTGTTTTGGGTCATTGTCTTGTTGAAACAACCATTTCAAGGGCATGTCCTCTTCAGCATAGGGCAACATGACCTCTTCAAGTATTTTAACATATGCAAACTGATCCATGATCCCTGGTATGCGATAAATAGGCCCAACACCATAGTAGGAGAAACATGCCCATATCATGATGCTTGCACCTCCATGCTTCACTGTCTTCACTGTGTACTGTGGCTTGAATTCAGAGTTTGGGGGTCGTCTCACAAACTGCCTGTGGCCCTTGGACCCAAAAAGAACAATTTTACTCTCATCAGTCCACAAAATGTTCCTCCATTTCTCTTTAGGCCAGTTGATGTGTTCTTTGGCAAATTGTAACCTCTTCTGCACATGCCTTTTTTTTAACAGAGGGACTTTGAGGGGGATTCTTGAAAATAGATTAGCTTCACACAGACGTCTTCTAACTGTCACAGTACTTACAGGTAACTCCAGACTGTCTTTGATCATCCTGGAGGTGATCATTGGCTGAGCCTTTGCCATTCTGGTTATTCTTCTATCCATTTTGATGGTTGTCTTCCGTTTTCTTCCACGTCTCTCTGGTTTTGCTCTCCATTTTAAGGCATTGGAGATCATTTTAGCTGAACAGCCTATCATTTTTTGCACCTCTTTATAGGTTTTCCCCTCTCTAATCAACTTTTTAATCAAAGTACGCTGTTCTTCTGAACAATGTCTTGAACGACCCATTTTCCTCAGCTTTCAAATGCATGTTCAAGAAGTGTTGGCTTCATCCTTAAATAGGGGCCACCTGATTCACACCTGTTTCTTCACAAAATTGATGACCTCAGTGATTGAATGCCACACTGCTATTTTTTTGAACACACCCCTTTCAACTAATTCAACTAATTGCCCAATTGCACAGCCTTAAGAGCGTGCATATCATGAATGCTGGGTCTCATTTGTTTTCTGACAATCTACTGAACCTACTGGTAACTTGTTTGCCACGTAGCAATAAAAAAATATACGAAAAACCTTGATTATTCTGGTTAGTCACATTGTACTGCTATTATTTTGAACAATACTGTATGTCGAAAAAGCATATTGGGCATGAAAACATTTTCTTGTTTCAAAGGTTCTCAAAAAAAGGAGCACATAGAGGGCAAGAGTAATTCACTCTCTAACGAGATCCTGCATTAGAACATTTTCTGATGTTTTATTATGGAAATATGACCCAGAGAAAATGCCCTCATTAGCAACTTTATGGGCCAAAAAGCATATTTGGTATGTCACAATTTTTTTGTTTCAAAGGTTCTCAAAAAAGGAGCATGTAGAGGGCAAGAGTAATTCACTCTCTAACAAAATCCTGCATTAGAACATTTTCTGATATTTTATTATGGAAATATAACCCAGAGAAAATGCCCTCGAAAGCAAATGTATATGCGAAAAAGCATATTAGGCATGACAACATTTTCTTGTTTTAAAGGTTCTCAAAAAAGGAGCACGTAGAGGGCAAGAGTAATTCACTCTCTTATGAGATCCTGCATTAGAACATTTTCTGGTGATTTATTATGGAAATATGACCCAGAGAAAATGCCCTCCAAAGCAACTGTATGCGAAAAAGCATATTAGGCTTGTCATAATTTTCTTGTTTCAAAAGTTCTCAAAAAAAGGAGCACGTAGAGGGCAAGAGAAATTCACTCTCTAATGAAATCCTGCATTTGAACTTTTTTTGATGTTTTAATATGGAAATATGACCCAAGAAAGAGAAAATGCCCTCCAAAGCATTTGTATATGATAGTGTAGTGGGAATCACAACTTAAATATGCAGGATTACATTAGAGAGTGAATTACTCTTGCCCTTTACGTGCTCCTTTTTTGCTATTGAGAGCATTTTCTCTGTGTCATATTTTCGTAATAAAACATCAGAAAATGTTGTAATGCAGGATCTCGTTAGAAAGTGAATTACTCTTGGCCTCTACATGCTCCTTTTTTGAGAACATTTGAAACAAGAAAATGATGCCATGCCTAATATGCTTTTTGCATATACAGTTGCTTTGGAGGTAATATTCTCTGGGTTATAATTCCATAATAAAACATCAGAAAATGTTCTAATGCAGGATTTCATTAGAGAGTGAATTACTTTTGCCCTCTACGTGCTCCTTTTTTGAGAACCTTTGAAACAAGAAAATTATAACATGCCAAATATGCTTTTTCGGCCCATAAAGTTGCTATTGAGAGCATTTTCTCTGGGTCATATTCCCATAATAAAACATTAGAAAATGTTCTAAGGGGAAGGATTTTGTTAGAGAGTGAATTACTCTTGCCCTCTACGTGCTCCTTTTTTTGAGAACCTTTGAAACACAAAAATTATGACATGCCAAATATGCTTTTTCGGCATATACATTTGCTTTCGAGGGCATTTTCTCTGGGTTATATTTCCATGATAAAATATCAGAAGATGGTCTAATGCAGGATTACATTAGAGAGTGAATTACTCTTGCCCTCTACGTGCTCCTTTTTTTGAGAACCTTTGAAACAAGAAAATTATGACATGCCCAATATGCTTTTTTGGTCATAAAGTTGCTATTGAGAGCGTTTTCTCTGTGTCATAATTCCGTAATAAAACATCAGAAAATGTTCTAATGCAGGATCTCGTTAGAAAGTGAATTACTCTTGCCCTCTACATGCTCCTTTTTTTGAGAACCTTTGAAATAAGAAAATGTTGTCATGCCCAATATGCTTTTTTGACATATGCAGATGCTTTGGAGGTAATATTCTCTGGGTTATAATTCCATAATAAAACATCAGAAAATGTTCTAATGCAGGATTTCATTAGAGAGTGAATTACTCTTGCCCTCTACGTGCTCCTGTTTTTGAGAACCTTTGAAACAAGAAAATTATAACATGCCAAATATGCTTTTTCGGCCCATAAAGTTGCTATTGAGAGCATTTTCTCTGGGTTATATTTCCATTATAAAATATCAGAAGATGGTCTAATGCAGGATTACATTAGAGAGTGAATTACTCTTGCCCTCTACGTGCTCCTTTTTTTGAGAACCTTTGAAACAAGAAAATTATGACATGCCTAGGGGTGGGCGATATCTCGATATTTAAAATATATCGAGATATTTTTTAAACACGATATGGATTTTGCCATATCGTATATATCGATATATTGTTTATATTTAATTGTGATTCCGCCACTTTGCTGTGCTCGCCCCCGCTCGCTCGCCCCCTGCCTCTTTAATTGCTTTTGTCCCCCCTCCCCTCGCGTGTAGAGAACTAGTAAAAAAAAAGGACAACTGGTTCCATTAATATTGAGATACTTCGGTTTTAAGGCGTTGGGCGAACAGCAGGCAGATGTCTACTGTGTAGGGCCCTATGATTTCCGCGATGCAGAAAACGTGGACGGAATCGCGGAATCCAGTCATAAAAATGGAATTTACAGTTTAACGCGGAATGTCACGGAATTTGTCAAATTTTGAATGAATTAAAAGTAGGTCATGCACTTACATCAAATCGCGATATGGACTAATATCTGCAAATATTAACCCGGAAAAGTCTATTTAAATATGAATCCTGCATGTTCTGCGTGTCTGTGTTAATGAATGGCGCAGAAGCGCATCTTCATTCATTAAACATACGGAAGCGTGCGTGACACTTGCGTTGATTTCAGCGTCTTTCCTCTAACTAAATAAATATGAGAACATCTCCAGAACTGCACTGAGAGTCACTTCATGAGCATCTGACAGTTTGATTTGAGTAAAACTAGCTCATATCACATCATAGACTGCAGTATCACATACACAGAACTGTAAAATAAAAGTATTTGCTAGAAATCTATTACTATTTTTCAGCAGAATGTACATAGCCCACTACTACTACTATTAAAATGAAACGAACATAATTTTTTAAGGAATAATCACACAACATTTCTTCCATGTTTTATTTTTAATAGTAAATCCCCTTTGTTTACCCCCCCAAAAAAATAAGTTTGCTTAATTTTAAATAATGAAAAGATAAATTACATGAATGTTTTATGCCTTCGTTTGATAACCAGAAAAATGTAAATACACAGAATTTCTGAAGGGAAAAAAAAACATTTCACATAAGGCTATTTTAAGATTTTAAGAGATTGTTTTTTTTTATGCATTTAAATAATTACATGCTAAAAAACAGAATTATGTAACAATAAAACATATGGTGAGGAAAAAAAATAAAACATTTCTTAGGGCCCTAAACATTTAATATTTGGCATATTTGTTTTTGCAGTAGTTTTTGGGGGGTTATTTTTCCTATAAAGATATTGAGATATATATTGTATATCGAGATATAGCAAAATATATCGAGATATATTTTTTGCTCCATATCGCCCAGCCCTAGACATGCCCAATATGCTTTTTTGGTCATAAAGTTGCTATTGAGAGCATTTTCTCTGTGTCATAATTCCGTAATAAAACATCAGAAAATGTTCTAATGCAGGATCTCGTTAGAAAGTGAATTACTCTTGCCCTCTACATGCTCCTTTTTTTGAGAACCTTTGAAATAAGAAAATGTTGTCATGCCCAATATGCTTTTTTGACATATGCAGATGCTTTGGAGGGCATATTCTCTGGGTTATATTTCCATGATAAAACATCAGAAAATGTTCTTATGCAGGATTTTGTTAGAGAGTGAATTACTCTTGCCCTCTACATGCTCCTTTTTTTGAGAACCTTTGAAACAAGAAAATGATGCCATGCCTAATATGCTTTTTCGCATATACAGTTGCTTTGGAGGTAATATTCTCTGGGTTATAATTCCATAATAAAACATCAGAAAAAGTTCTAATGCAGGATTCTGTTGGAGAGTGAATTACTCTTGCCCTCTACGTGCTCCTTTTTTTGAGAACCTTTGAAACAAGAAAATTATGACATGCCCAATATGCTTTTTTGGTCATAAAGTTGCTATTGAAAGCGTTTTCTCTGTGTCATAATTCCGTAATAAAACATCAGAAAATGTTCTAATGCAGGATCTCGTTAGAAAGTGAATTACTCTTGCCCTCTACATGCTCCTTTTTTTGAGAACCTTTGAAATAAGAAAATGTTGTCATGCCCAATATGCTTTTTTGACATATGCAGATGCTTTGGAGGGCATATTCTCTGGGTTATATTTCCATGATAAAACATCAGAAAATGTTCTTATGCAGGATTTTGTTAGAGAGTGAATTACTCTTGCCCTCTACATGCTCCTTTTTTTGAGAACCTTTGAAACAAGAAAATGATGCCATGCCTAATATGCTTTTTCGCATATACAGTTGCTTTGGAGGTAATATTCTCTTGGTTATAATTCCATAATAAAACATCAGAAAAAGTTCTAATGCAGGATTTCGTTGGAGAGTGAATTACTCTTGCCCTCTACGTGCTCCTTTTTTTGAGAACCTTTGAAACAAGAAAATTATGACATGCCCAATATGCTTTTTTGGTCATAAAGTTGCTATTGAGAGCATTTTCTCTGTGTCATAATTCCGTAATAAAACATCAGAAAATGTTCTAATGCAGGATCTCGTTAGAAAGTGAATTACTCTTGCCCTCTACATGCTCCTTTTTTTGAGAACCTTTGAAATAAGAAAATGTTGTCATGCCCAATATGCTTTTTTGACATATGCAGATGCTTTGGAGGGCATATTCTCTGGGTTATATTTCCATGATAAAACATCAGAAAATGTTCTTATGCAGGATTTTGTTAGAGAGTGAATTACTCTTGCCCTCTACATGCTCCTTTTTTTGAGAACCTTTGAAACAAGAAAATGATGCCATGCCTAATATGCTTTTTCGCATATACAGTTGCTTTGGAGGTAATATTCTCTGGGTTATAATTCCATAATAAAACATCAGAAAATGTTCTAATGCAGGATTTTGTTAGAGAATGAATTACTCTTGCTCTCTACATGCTCCGTTTTTTGAGAACCTTTGAAACAAGAAAATTATGCCATGCCAAATATGCTTTGTCGCATATACTGTTGCTTTGGAAGGCATTTTCTCTGGATCGTATTTCCATAATAAAACATCAGAAAATGTTCTAATGCAGGATCTCGTTACAGACAGAATTACTCTTGCCCTCTACGTACTCCTTTTTTTGAGAACCTTTGAAACAAGAAAATTATGACATGCCAAATATGCTTTTTCGTCTCATAAAGTTTCTATTGAGAGCATATTCTCTGGGTCATATTTCCATAATAAAACATCAGAAAATGTTCTAATGCAGGATCTCGTTAGAGAGTGAATTACTCTTGCCCTCTACATGCTCCTTTTTTGAGAACCTTTGAAACAAGAAAATGTTGTCATGCCCAATATGCTTTTTCGGCCATAAAGTTGCTATTGAGAGCATTTTCTCTGTGTCATATTTTCGTAATAAAACATCAGAAAATTGTCTAATGTAGGATTTCATTAGAGAGTGAATTACTCTTGCCTTCCACGTACTCTTTTTTTTTGAGAACCTTTGAAGCAAGAAAATTATTACATGCCCAATATGCTATTTCGGCCATAAAGTTGCTATTGAGAGCATTTTCTCTGTGTCATATTTCCGTAATAAAACATCAGAAAATGTTCTAATGCAGGATCTCGTTAGAGAGTGAATTACTCTTGCCCTCTACATGCTCATTTTTTGAGAACCTTTGAAACAAAAAAAATATGACATGCCAAATATTCTTTTTCGGCTCATGAAGTTGCTTTTGAGGGCATATTCTCTGGGTCATATTTCCATAATAAAACATCAGAAAATGTTCTAATGTAGGATCTTGTTAGAGAGTGAATTACTCTTTCCCTTTACATGGTCCCTTTTTTGAGAACCTTTAAAACACAAAAATGATGACATGCCAATTATGCTTTTTTGGCATATACAGATGCCTTGGATGTCATATTCTCTGGGTTATATTTCCATAATAAAACATCTGAAGATGGTCTAATGCAGGATTTCATTAGAGAGTGAATTACTCTTGCCCTCTACGTGCTCCTTTTTTTGAGAACCTTTGAAACAAGAAAATTATGACATGCCCAATATGCTTTTTCGGCCATAAAGTTGCTATTGAGAGCATTTTTTCTGTGTCATATTTTCGTAATAAAACATCAGAAAATGTTCTAATGCAGGATCTCATTAGAGAGTGAATTACTCTTGCCCTCTACGTGCTCCTTTTTTTTGAGAACCTTTGAAACAAAAAAATTATGACATGCCAAATATGCTTTTTCGCCCATGAAGTTGCTTTTGAGGGCCTTTTCTCTGGGTCATATTTCCATAATAAAACATCAGAAAATGTTCTAATGCAGGATCTCGTTAGAGAGTGAATTACTCTTGCCCTCTACATGCTCCTTTTTTGAGAACCTTTGAAACACAAAAATGATGACATGCCAAATATGCTTTTTCGGCCTATAAAGTTGCTTTTGAGGGCATTTTCTCTGGGTCATATTTCTATAATAAAACATCAGAAAATGTTCTAATGCAGGATCTCGTTAGAGAGTGAATTACTCTTGCCCTCTACATGCTCCTTTTTTTGAGAACCTTTGAAACAAGAAAATGATGCCATGCCCAATATGCTTTTTCGGCCCATAAATTCGCTATTGAGAGCATTTTCTCTGGGTCATATTTCCATAATAAAACATCAGAAAATGTTCTAATGCAGGATTTCGTTAGAGAGTGAATTACTCTTGCCCTCTACATGCTCATTTGTTTGAGAACCTTTCAAAAAAAAAATTATGACATGCCCAATATGCTTTTTCGTCAAATACAGATGCTTTGGAGGGCATTTTTTGTCTGGGTTTTATTTCCATAATAAAAAATCAGAAGATGGTCTAATAAAGGATTTCGTTAGAGAGTGAATTACTCTTGCCCTGTAGGTAATCCTTTTTTTGAGAACCTTTGAAATAAAAAAATGACATGCCCAATATGCTTTGTCGGGATACAGTTGAGTAGGGCACGTTTCTTCAACAGCACATCAGAAATTGCAGTAATACAAGATTTTGTGTGACAGTTAAATAATGTATGTTTATTTAATCTTTTACAGTAATGGATACATTTTAATAAAGATTACATAAGAGCTGCAAACAATATTATCTTGTTTTATTCATACAGGGTATGTTGAAAAAGACATTGAGTAAGGCATGGCGTTTAAATAAAAAAAAGAACTTGCATTCGCAAGTCACGTGCATTATGTATTGAAACATACAATACATTTTTACATAACTTTATATTTTTACCGTTCATTGTTAACTGCTGTCTGAAGCAAGCCAGTTTTGAGCAACTGTCCCTTTAAAAAATACAACCAATAGCACTGACAGGGAAGGATTAACAAACACTAGACATTTTTAAGGTGGAATGGATAGTTCGGCGAATAAGGAGCTGGCGAATAAGGAGCTGGAGTCAGCCTCGTAGCATAAACTGCCCTTTAAAAACACGACCCTGTCTAACGTGATGCAGAAATACTGAAATAATTAAAACAATACGCTTAACCACGTGATATCATTACAAAAAGAAGAAGAAAAAAAAAAATATTTACCCTTGCTTACCTGTTTGAAGGTGTCCGCGCATCAGGTGAACTGAACGAGCCTCGCTGGTGACGTCACTGCCGCTGAAGATGATGCGTGTTATTTGGACGCATCTGCTCTCCACCGAAATTAATGGGAAGGATTGGCGTATCATATGCACGCAAAAATGGCATTTGGCGTATGCATTACACGCAAATAGAAAGTGTAAAGTCGTGTTATTTATACGCAGACTGATGAGAACGGGTTGTTTTAGGGCTATACAAAAACATGAGAAGTTTGGCCTGCTGTGCTGTTACCTGAGTTTACCTGCTCAAAATTCTGCAAGGTGTTTCTGTTCTTCCTGTTCCTGCTCGGATCACTCAGATAAAACATGCAGTTCTAGTTCAGTGGTTGCTCTACTTCTGGTAGCATCAGGCCTGAAGAATTTCCTCTGAGAAAGCAAAATATTTATGTTTAGCCCAATTCTACAAGCTAACTTTCCAGATCCACACTCAACACTAATAACCATTTAGACGTTGTAAAAACAAACCTGTC
>NC_068413.1:15997339-16019019 GCF_023724105.1 Carassius gibelio | reverse complement strand
GAAGGAATTTCGGTGAGGGAGGGGGGAAAATGTGTTGGGATCTATGTGCTTTTTTGTTAAACTCTGAAAAGGGTGAAATCATGAAAATGGTATAAGGGGATTTTTTATTAAGGTTTTAAGTACACAGAGCATTGCTGGAAAAGTGTAAAACGTTGTTAAAGTTGTAACAAATAAAAAGAAAACTACTGGTTATTTATCTAAAACAACTAAACAAGTCAAAACTATCAGATACGTTTCGTTAAGCAACACGTGAAAAAGATGTGAGAGCTTGTAAAAATTTAAAAAGGTGTTTTGTTACCAGCTAGAAAAGAAAGCATTTATCACTTATACCTTACCTCAAACTAAAAGAGAAACAAATGTAAAGCGACGATACAAACCAGAAAACTTGGCGTTTGTCATAATGTGAGAAAAAGTTAAAACAAAAGAAAAAAGATGGAAGGCATTACGCGGATCTAAAATAAAATCCATTAGACAAGAAACTTGTCAAATCTATGTTGTACTTTACCACTAACTACAACTTTAAAAATCGAGAGTGTTACTGACAGAGAGTTAAAAAAAAAAAAAAGATCTCACAGCAAAGTGTTACGACGTCTCCGGTAACGTTAGATCGACTCAAACTGAAAAAAGAAACGAATGTAAAGAAACGATACAAACCAGAAAACTATGCGTTTGTCATAATGTGAGAAAAAGTTAAAACAAAAGAAAAAAGATTGAAGCCATCTACGCCGATCTCAAAGAAAATACATCGGACCCCATCTTTAAAACACCAGCACAAAATACTCGTCAAAACTATGCTATTCCTTACCACTAACTACAACTTTAAAAATCTAGACTATTACTGACAGAGAGTTAAACGAAAGAAAAAAAGATCCTCCGACAGAGTTTGCGAAGCCTCCGGTAAAATGATCTCACAGC
Organism: Carassius gibelio; assembly: GCF_023724105.1. Taxonomy (NCBI): domain Eukaryota; kingdom Metazoa; phylum Chordata; class Actinopteri; order Cypriniformes; family Cyprinidae; genus Carassius; species Carassius gibelio. The sequence goes on along the minus strand of NC_068413.1, from coordinate 16,018,104 downwards.
ACCGCTGACACACTCATAATGCTTATATCCAGTCCCACTCAAACCGCTCCTTCTTCCTCTTTCACGCAAAGCTTTAGGTGCATTTACCGCCACCTTCAAGGCAGGAGTGTGGAGCACTGACCTTAATGAAAACTAACTAAAACATTAAGAGATAAAAGAAATACAAAAATAAAATGAATGATAATAATAATGAACTTAGTAGTGATTCTTTAAATCCTGTTTATCAACTCTTTGAGATACTTAATCATTGAAACATTTCTATAGACACATCTTTATTTAACATTTTCTAAAATGTGATCTGATTTATTTCTATAATAAGTGCTTGTGTAAGTTGTATTCTTTCGTTGTCATATCTTTTACATTTTATTAAAATAGGTTCAACTGATTCAGGAAGATCACATTTAACACAAAGTCCAGACACATGTTTTTCCTCTTACAAATAATGACTGATTAAGTGCAATGTGTCCAATTCTATGGTGAGAGCTTCCTTTCTATCCCCAAAATTCTCCTTTCATTAAATTTGATGTCTGACATTTGAATGTTTTTATCTGATCCACTACCTTCTATTCCTATATGTGCAGGTATCTATACAAAATAAATATTTGTTTTTGGTTGTATTCTGAACAAACTCTGTAAAATGAATGACAAATTGTCTTGTTGAAGATTCGCCATACTTTAAACTTGGTAGTACTGCAAATGAGTCTGAACATATGACTACTTTAGGTATACTAATGTGTTCAACCCACTGAAGAGCCAAAAATATGACAATCATTTCTGTAGTATAAACAGACGGATGATTAGATGTTCTTTCAGGTATTCTATATCTACCCACTTGGAACATATGTGTCCTGTTTCAGGATCTTTAGATACATCTATGTATATGAGTTACTTTAAAACTATATGCTCTTTATTTTTCATCTAAACAAAAGTCCTTGATGTTTTATTTTATTTTAATAAGCCACTCACACTTACTTTAGTAGCCTAAATCATTGAATATGTCTTTTATTTTGTCAATATTAACTTCTGGCACGAAATTCTACATTCATAAATGTATGTTTTTCAAAATCCTCATGTTTAGTGGCATTTAAAGAGGAATTTGTGATGTATTTGGAGACGTTAAAAGAAATGAAAAGACTCAAAGCAAGATTTTTGTATTCTTCATTAAAGGACTTTGGTTTTTCTTAATGTGAAAATCTGTTACTCCCCTACTTTTTCGTTCTTTATCTTTTTCTTCAGTGTTGTTTCATTTATTTTACATTTTATTTTGTTTTATGATGTACAGAGTGTGAACGAAAATTGAGTGTAATCTCAGACCGTATTTGTAAATCTACCAGTAATGTACGCCTTTATGTTTTCAATGTTTAAAGCATCGAATAAAAAAGAAAAAAACACCCACTAACACATACCCCTAACACCTCCCTAATAACGTTGGTCACAAAGGTTTAAATGTATGTTAAAAGAGTTAAACAAAGTAACGTTTTTAATAAAAACACATCAGTTCTTATTTGATGAAAACATTCTACCTGGTTTTAATATTAGACCGATGTTTTTACTTTAAAATTAGGTTAACCTATACCATTTTATTTTCATCTCAACAAAAATTCCTTGTTGGAAAAAAAAATTGTTGTTTTATTTCATTTTAATAAGTCACTCACACATACTTTAGTAGTCTAAATCCTTGAATACGTCTTTTATTTTGTCAGTATTAACTTCTATCATTGCTATATCGTTGCTATATCAATTAAAACATGCGTTTAGGCATACACAAATCTAACTGGAATGAAATGTTTTGGAATGTCTTTGATTTTCTTGCCAAAGAAACTTTAACAACATTATAGGAGAGGCTAAATATTTCATCTCAAGTAGTGCGTAGAAACGCGTCTGGTGTCTGGAATCTGATGTCTTTGTGTTTACTGTTACGACCATGTCAGCAAAGATTGTAAAACATCTAAAGGTTTTTGGGGTTTGCAACTCAACTGTTATCTAATTAGTTTTCCGGGGGTTCTGGTGTTGTAAATGGTCTGCTGCAGGTCAGCTAAAGTTAAACAATTGTATGTATTCACTAATCAAAGGGGTACAATTTAAACTTTATGGATTAGGCCTGTGATCGTGAGGTTAGCTAAAAGTTCATTTACTGGTCAAATGGACGTGAAATCTTTTAACAAGTCAGACCATATAGGAATATGTAGTTTAATTCGAGTTAATTTTGTTTATTTTAGTTACATTTATAATTTTTATTAACCCCTAGATTTTTCAACCTCAACATAAATGTACCGAGAATGCAAACAAGTACACAAACACAACCATACAATCATAAACACACACACACACACACACACAAATGTAAACATTACAGAAAACATGAACATGCAAACTAAATAAATACTAATATACACTCAAACAAGTACAAAAATACACAAACAAAATAGGTCACAAACACGAACATATCTATATAAGATTGAAAATGAGTTGTCCTAAGTTTTCTTTGAAACCAAAAGTGTTTGTTGGTACAAATGTCTGACAGAAATGTATACAATAGATTAGACGTCCTTTCTCACTTTCCAAATGGTGTTAACCATGATGTTTAAAATAGTTTAAAAAAAGTATTATTTTTTAGCTTCCATGCAGGATTCATGTCAGCACTCAAGTGTTTTAACAAGAGTCCAGAGACAGATGAAAATAGATGTGTGAAGAAAAAAAAAATGTAAGAGGTTTTTAAGGATAGACTAAATGGTTTAGGTTGTTTAAAACAATTGAGTTTACGCATTTCTCTTGAATGTGTGTATGGTAACCGTTGCATACATGAAGCAGAACAAATACATAACTCATAAACGCATTGTGGTTAATAAAAAAGACTTATTTATCTAGCTTAACTTACTTTCTTTTCATAACAATAAACATTCTTACGACTTTAACAACTGCAAACAAACGGTTTGGCTGGAAAATAAAAAAATAAAAAAAACATTGTGTTTTCTTAGTTAGAATGCTAATAGTTTGTAGTAAAATCACATATATAAGCTAAAAAATGTTTCTTCCAAACCATGCTGCTTTCACACACACACACACACACACACACACACACACACACCTCACAAAACTGTCAACAAGGACCTTAAGTTTTTGTTATAACGTTTAGCTGTAGCTGAGACCTTGGTGGATTTATTTTAAGTACAGTTTTGGGGAGGTTACTATGAACGTTGTAATAGGTTATAGATCACAAATTAACCCATTTAAAATCTAAAAGTTTAAAAAGTAATGTAACTGATAACATTTGATTACATGTTTTAAGACTTGTAATGTTTTCAACCGTTAATCTTTTGAAACGTGTAAACAGGACAGGGGTTAACATTAGAGTACTCAACAACTAATGACCGTCAGACTTTTCAAATCCTTCATCACTTAAATTAGGATTGTGATCATTTCATTTTAAAGCACAACCACCACGAAATCAGATTTGCTTGGAGATTAAATACATATTTAAAAACACAACAAGAAAGTTTAACAGCTATGATACTGTTTTTAAATCAGGTTTTTGCACACCTATGAAGGGAAATGCCATGGTATCTAACAACGGTTGGTAAATCGGTTCAATTTAACAAATAAATATACATCGGCCAAATAGGAAATAAGCATACGTCTTTAACTCATGAAACATCTGACTCATATTTTAGAGTATTTAAGGTGGTTTATGAAATATATCAATGAAATCTGTAATCTGTAAAAATATTCAGATGTAACATTTTCATAATTAACCGCAATTTAATTATTTTTCTCACTGACTGTAACTGATTACATTTATTTTTAATCAAATTATATAATTTAGCTATATGTAACTAGTTGACCCCCTAACACTGATTATGCTTTCTAACAAGAATAGTTGGTGAAAGAGTTCATTACCCTCTTTAACTTTAAAAATGCGTACAATGTCCAGAAAAACGAGGGTTTGCTCTTAAAACAAGCCCCAGACACCGACTTGGAAGCACCGTAACAAGTATAGCCATTGCAGAAATCTGTTATAGAGATTCTGTAAGTTAAACTCTGGATGCTCAATTGACCGACTTACGTTTGCCATATTATTACTTTTTCTAAAGATAAAGACAATTATTTGGTTTCAGGACACACGAATCCTAACGCCCAATGGTTCACAAGATAACATGACAACGGTTGCTCCATTACAGCATAGTCAACCCATTTTAGCCTGTTTTAGCACATGTATATCGTATTATTGTTGAATATAGTCGTTTGGTCTAAATATGTGTTAACAGTTATTTTATTGTTGTTATATGTATTATATGTTCTTGTTTTACAAATTTAATATGTTTACCTAATACCTCATTCAAGCTATGTAGATCTTCAGGTCAGGGAACTACAATACCCATCACACACCTCAGGCTTCAAACATGCCCGTCGTGAATACATACTCATATTGTATGTGGCAACGCTCTAAATCATTGGACGTCTGATTAAACGCATACGCAGATAACCTAAATAAAAAGACTCATATTCTTTTCTGTGATCTGTTTAAGTGATGCAAAGTTCGATTCACTTCTGAAAAATTATTTATTTGGACAGTTTGGTTCAATGAACCGATTCATAGGGTCCTAAAGTCATTTTCGCAGTTACGTAGTACACTTTTTTTTCTTCTAACAACTGAAGAGTCATTTTTATTTCTGTGAATCACAGAGATGGGACCAAGTCACACATGTGCAAGTCTCAAGTAAGTCTCAAGTCTTAATCTTCAAGTCTCAAGTAAGTCCCAAGTATTTTTTTCTTGGGTAAGTCAAGTCAAGTCAAGTCACAAGCTATGTCAAGTCAAGTCCAAGTCAAGTCACCTTAATATTGTTATTTTACCTGCAGAATCTGATCTTAATAAAGTTAAAAGACAAGATATAAGTAACTGTCAGTAAATTAAAATAATTTGGATTTGCATTGTAAATTCTCATGTTCAGTAAAATACATCATGGAATCAAACAAAATTGTAACTTCCTAAAATTATTTATTTTTCACTTCTGCCAACAGTGTTTGAAATGTTTTACATTTTCAACATTGAGTCCATAAAACTAAACATCCAACAGACTCCTCTCTGAACACCTCTCTCTCTCTCTCTCTCTCTCTCTCTCTCACACACACACACACACACACACACACACACTCTCTCTCTCTCTCTCTCAGAGTATAGAATATAAATAGTATTTTCAGTTGTTTCATACTTTTTTGTTATGTACAGTACAGACCAAAAGTTTGGACACACCTTCTCATTCAAAGAGTTTTCTTTATTTTCATGACTATGAAAATTGTAGATTCACACTGAAGGCATAAAGGGCTATTTGACCAAGAAGGAGACTGATGGGGTATATATATATATATATGTAATATGCACTTCTCATGATTGGGTAATCGCGGCAGCTACATTTGTTTTTTCTGATTAATTGTTTTGCTCTATGAGAAAGACAAGGTAACTAAATATTAACTAAATAAGGGGGCTTATGCCCCCTTAGCCCAGCCCTAGCGCCGCCCCTGGAATGCGTTTTTTTGACGGCCTGCTAGCGGATCATTAGGGGCCGTTCACATCACGTCTTTTGCGCGCGCAAGTTCGTTGTTTCCAATATAGGCGCGCGGTATGCGCGCTCATAATGGAAGCAACGCGCTCACGACGCGCACCGCATCGAGTTAAAAAAAATCTAAACTTTTCAGAATGCCGCAAGCGCACCGCAGGTCATGTGACAATAACTAACCAATCAGCTTCATCCTTTCCCGTATCAACGTTGAAAGCTCAGCTAACATGAAGGAACAGCTGTTCATAGCTGTATATGGATTGCCATTTTGAAATGAATTTAGTAGCAGAGCTACAGCGAGCGATTTTTAGTGCTGCAAATCCATTTATCCTTTGCTGAAATTTCTACGTCTTCATTGAGAGAGAGCGTGTCATGGATGCTTAGCAACGACAGACGCCCCAGGAGCACTTCTGCCCAAGCGCTTTGGAAAGAAGGAGAAAGCGGCGCGACTAGCGTTTTCCATGCGTTTTTAGTCGCGAACTATTGAAGACAAAAGCGATGACCCTCGGTACTTCTCAGGCTGACATGTTGATGTGATGTGATATCTGATTTAAGTGGGCGTGGTGTGTGTAAGGTAGAGAGGGCATGACTGATGATAGTGTCCTGATCCAGTCACGACGCTATTCTCAGCCTGCGCTCCAGCTGAGTAATCAACTTTATTTAAAAAAATAATTTATATATTTTATATTCAAACTGAATACATGATTTGATTAACACTCAAGTCATTCAAGTCATCGTGTCTCAAGTCAAGTCAAGTCTCGAGTCCCCATGTCTGGTGAATCATCTAAATAAATGTAATTGTGTGAACACACATTAGCGGTTATTGTCTTTTGTTCATTTAAGTTAATTCTGAATCATCTAAAAAAAGTTAACTGTGTGAACACATTAGCGGTTATTGTCTTTTGTTCATTTAAGTTAATTCTGAATCATCTAAATAAATAAAAAAATAAAATAAAAAAAAAGTTAATTGTGTGAACACATATTGGTGGTTATTATCTTTTGTTAATTTAAGTTAGTGATGTTTGTGTTTGCAGTTTTATGCACAGTGTCTCTGTCGTTGTTTAGCTTAAACATCAGTTTTTAGTCAGTTACAAAAGTGTCAGGCATTAAGTTTTTGTATTTTTAATTCACCTAATTATGACAGAGTTACAGGTTTCGGGTGTTTTTGAAAGTGTAAGCGGTGAAAACTTAAATGTGACCATCGAGTAACGTTGGCTACTCAAACAAAGACAAATTGTGTAAGTGTTCATTAAGATGCAGAAATGAAAATAAGCGTACAAATATTTATAATGACAAGTACAATATAACCTAAAAACACTATAGCCCCCTGCTAAGTATACCTAAAATTTTCTAGAGCGGTGAGATATTTACATTTACTGTACATTTATTCATTTAGCAGACGCTTTTATCCAAAGTGACTTACAGATGAGGACGGTGGAAGCAATCAAAAAACAACAAAAAGAGCAATGATAAATAAATGTTTTAACAAGTCTCAGTTAGGTTAACACAGTACACGTACCATGGGATTTTAAATAATATCATAAATAAAAAGAAAACAGATTGAATAAAAAAAGAATAGAGCAAGCTAGTGTTAGAGGTCTTTACACCCACACACACACACACATGCACACACACACACACACACACACGCATAAATAGATATAAACCGCAATGTTTTTCATAGCGTTACACTTTGAACGATATGTTTCCATGACATTGTTAGCTCTTTCTGTTTGAATCTATTTACAGCAGTTTTCACCATCCTAATTGTAATGGTTTGGTCTTATGCTTAGGGCCTTATACGTTGTATTTTCTAGTTTTTGCTCTCTTGTTAGTGGGTCTCTTTGTTCATACAAATCAATATTTCTGTGGATTTGGGTATTAAAATATTGCTTTAAACACTATATTGTTGAATATATATCGATGTAGTGAAGAAAATGATCAAATTGTCATTAAAAACAAATAGTACTCATGACATTACAGGCAATCTAACCAGAATAGAAAATCTCTGCAGATTAACATGTTTTGGTCCAATATAAAATCAACCAACGATGCAACAATTTCACAGGTCATAGAATCATAATTTTTGGCAGCCAACAGCACACATTGATCTGTTATAGATGTACACAGATAGAGAACGTCATTAACGTCCATCTCATCTTCACATTCAGACATCACTTCCAGAATTTTACGTGCAGAAACATGCACCGGGTCCCTTCCGGTTAAAAATATGCTCGTCAAATCAGGCCATGTATATTTCAGGGTTCTTACAAGTTTCATTTGGTTACTGAGATTTGTTTCCCGCTTGATATCGCCCGTACAATCGTGATTTGGGTCGCATTCCGCCGTGATGATCTTTTGCATCAGTCCGATCATCTGTCCTCTGTAGTGTAGTTTAAAATCAGGGTCGATGTCTTTGACAAAACTGGTGTTTGCCGCAGCGCACTCCAGTTTTTCGACCTCATCAGCGCTGCTCCATTTACCCTCCATGGGTCAGTTGTTCAGCGTCAGACGACTTTTTCAGAATTCGATTCTTTCCAAGGCGTAAACTTTGCCCCTAATCGATATAGAACTGTCGGCGATGTACTGTTTTAATTCACGATACATTTCCGGTTTATTGATTTATTGTATTGTTTGTTGTTCACAGCAGGCAACTGTAGCATTTATCAGCCGGTCTTTGTTGGTTTTAGTGAGCCACCCTCAACCCTTGTATGATGTACACGATGGGGGTTTGTCATCAGGAAGTCATAAACATTGGTCACGCCCAAGATTGCTCCGCCCAAGATGATCACTCAAGTCAGTCGTGATATTTTGATGATTAAAAGGTTGGATAATAATTAATAATCAACATATCTTATATCTGATATAAACTAGGATGATATAATGATGTTAAGTAAAGTCTCGAATGAAGACGATGTTTAAAGCAATATTTTAATACCCAAATCCACAGAAATATTGATTTGTATGAACAAAGAGACCCACTAACACGAGAGCAAAAACTAGAAAATACAACGTATAAGGCCCTAAGCATAAGACCAAACCATTACAATTAAGGATGGTGAAAACTGCTGTAAATAGATTCAAACAGAAAGAGCTAACAATGTCATGGAAACATATCGTTCAAAGTGTAACGCTATGAAAAACATTGCGGTTTATATCTATTTATGCGTGTGTGTGTGTGTGCATGTGTGTGTGTGTGTGTGTGTAAAGACCTCTAACACTAGCTTGCTCTATTCTTTTTTTATTCAATCTGTTTTCTTTTTATTTATGATATTATTTAAAATCACATGGTACGTGTACTGTGTTAACCTAACTGAGACTTGTTAAAACATTTATATATCATTGCTCTTTTTGTTGTTTTTTGATTGCTTCCACCGTCCTCATCTGTAAGTCACTTTGGATAAAAGCGTCTGCTAAATGAATAAATGTACAGTAAATGTAAATATCTCACCGCTCTAGAAAATTTTAGGTATACTTAGCAGGGGGCTATAGTGTTTTTAGGTTATATTGTACTTGTCATTATGAATATTTGTACGCTTATTTTCATTTCTGCATCTTAATGAACACTTACACAATTTGTCTTTGTTTGAGTAGCCAACGTTACTCGATGGTCACATTTAAGTTTTCACCGCTTACACTTTCAAAAACACCCAAAACCTGTAACTCTGTCATAATTAAGTGAATTAAAAATACAAAAACTTAATGCCTGACACTTTTGTAACTGACTAAAAACTGATGTTTAAGCTAAACAACGACAGAGACACTGTGCATAAAACTGCAAACACAAACATCACTAACTTAAATTAACAAAAGATAATAACCACCAATATGTGTTCACACAATTAACTTTTTATTTTTTAATTTAGATGATTCAGAATTAACTTAAATGAACAAAAGACAATAACCGCTAATTTGTGTTCACACAGTTAACTTTTTTTAGATGATTCAGAATTAACTTAAATGAACAAAAGACAATAACCGCTAATGTGTGTTCAGACAGTTAACTTTTTTTAGATGATTCAGAATTAACTTAAATGAACAAAAGACAATAACCGCTAATGTGTTCACACAGTTAACTTTTTTTTAGATGATTCAGAATTAACTTAAATGAACAAAAGACAATAACCGCTAATGTGTGTTCACACAATTACATTTATTTAGATGATTCACAGAAATAAAAATGACTCTTCAGTTGTTAGAAGAAAAAAAAAGTGTACTACGTAACTGCGAAAATGACTTAAGGACCCTATGAATCCGTTCATTGAACCAAACTGTCCAAATAAATAATTTTTCAGAAGTGAATCGAACTTTGCATCACTAAAACAGATCACAGAAAAGAATATGAGTCTTTTTATTTAGGTTATCTGCGTATGCGTTTAATCAGATGTCCAATGATTTAGAGCGTTGCCACATACAATATGAGTATGTATTCACGACGGGCATGTTTGAAGCCTGAGGTGTGTGATGGGTATTGTAGTTCCCTGACCTGAAGATCTACATAGCTTGAATGAGGTATTAGGTAAACATATTAAATTTGTAAAACAAGAACATATAATACATATAACAACAATAAAATAACTGTTAACACATATTTAGACCAAACGACTATATTCAACAATAATACGATATACATGTGCTAAAACAGGCTAAAATGGGTTGACTATGCTGTAATGGAGCAACCGTTGTCATGTTATCTTGTGAACCATTGGGCGTTAGGATTCATGTGTCCTGAAACCAAATAATTGTCTTTATCTTTAGAAAAAGTAATAATATGGCAAACGTAAGTCGGTCAATCGTGCATCCAGAATTTAACTTACTGAATCTCTATAACAAATTTCTGCAATGGCTATACTTGTTACGGTGCTTCCAAGTCGGTGTCTGGGGCTTGTTTTAAGAGCAAACCCTCGTTTGTGGACATTGTACGCATTTTTAAAGTTAAAGTGGGTAATGAACTCTTTCACCAACTATTCTTGTTAGAACGCATAATCAGTGTTAGGGGGTCAACTAGTTACATATAGCTAAATTATATAATTTGATTAAAAATAAATGTAATCAGTTACAGTCAGTGAGAAAAATAATTAAATTGCGGTTAATTATGAAAATGTTACATCTGAATATTTTTACAGATTACAGATTTCATTGATATATAAACCACATAAACCACCTTAAATACTCTAAAATATGAGTCAGATGTTTCATGAGTTAAAGACGTATGCTTATTTCCTATTTGGCCGATTTATTTGTTAAATTGAACCGATTTACCAACCGTTGTTAGATGCCAGTAGTCCTATCATACACTTTATCTCAAGTCTTGATGATTTATTACCCTGATTTATGGCCTGATTTATGGCCGTACAGTCCGTGTAGATTGACAGTTAGTCAGAAGTGTGCATGGTCAGTTTGGATTGATTTATGACTATAAGGCCTGTCAGTCAAAGCGGTTGCCATGCCACTGGGTCCTGTGACCCTTGATTGACATGGCAGAGGTGTGTAAATCAAAAGATCAAAGAGATCTCAGATTTGACTTGTGTTGTGTTTATTACTGGATATATGATGGTTGTATCTGTTACCAGAGCAGTGGGGGGTTTCTTATGATGTTGTATCTGTAACCAGAGCTGTGGGGTGTTTCTGTGAAGTCCTGTTGTTCACACCTAAAGACAGTGGGGAAGTGTTTGAGTTCTTCCTGGGGAAAAAAATGGCTGTGCAAAAGTGAGGGTTTTGAAACCTTGACAGGATCAATGTTTGTTTGCTCTATATGGTGTTGATACCTAGGCACCGACAGGCCACATGCTCCCCGTCTACAAACACATTTGAAAAGGAGGACGATGTCTGGTGTCTTTCCAGGTGAGAATTTCAAAGAGTGAGAGAGACAATTATCTAAATCATCAACTAACCAAGCTGCTGAAGAGATAAATAATTGAATGTTATCTGGAATTAATAAAATCAAACAGGAATTCCTTAATGTTAAGAAAATACTATCCATAATATGTGGTGTTTAAAAGGAGTTGAAATCTCACGTTAATTTTAAAACCAACTCTAAACACACACACACACACACACACACACACACACACAGGCATTGGTTTTCCATGTTCTATGGGACATCCCGTATACGTAATGTTTTTTAGACTGTACAAATTGTATTTTGCATCACCATACATCAACCTTACACTTAAACCTATGTATTTCATTTTAAGATGATTTTATGATTTATAAACATGTTTCCTCACGGGGACAAAAACAATTCCCAAGGATTTTGGATATTGCCATCATTGTTCCCCATAACATGGGGTATACCTGAACCACACACACACACACACACACACACACACACATAGTAAAACTGAGTAAACTACATTTGAATTATGAGCAAAACCTTATTTGTTGTTTTTACGTTGTCTTATGTACGTATTTTTTCATTTAATAATCTAACCTGTAGATAGTATGTGTACTGTAAATGAACAAATATACATTTGACTTAAACTCAGTAAAATAATTACACCTTCCATTTTAAACATGTTTAAAAGATTACACATTGTGTGTCACTAAAGCAAAGCACACTGTCTATTGTCTTAATTATTTTTTAAATAACCTGATGACCAGCATTGTTTCTTTAGATCATTTATGCACACAAGTGCTTTTTTCACACGACTAGAAAACTCTTTGGATGTGTTTGGCAAACATCATTTCTACATCTTAAATGCATGACTGAACTTTTCTCATTCGACAGAAATACTATTTTCTAATTATTTACCCGGCCTATAACACGTGGTGTAAATGTTCTTACCTAGAACAGAAAACATACACTTTGACTCTTTGATTATTTTGTAGGCATCATGTAATGTTAAATGGTTTACTAAAATGTTTACTGTGATTATCAAAATTAAAGAAATGTACAAGCTAAGGATGTTTCAACTATCATCATTTCCTTTTGACTCTGATAAACTGGTAATTGTGACACGATATACAGTTCTCATACTATTTGTGTAGATAGCTGTACTAAAACATTTATGACTATTTTTGCATGCCAGCAGATTATGTCAAGGGTGTTTCACATCTAAGAATCACAATGTTTTGTAAATTAAATTTTTCTTACACCTCAAGATTTAGCCATATCAAGATTTTGCAGGCCGTTCACAATTTGTTTGTTGGACTGTACGTTTTTAGGTGATCTTTGTGTGGTGTCATCATAATAGGAATAAATGAAAATTAAAAAATTAAGTTACAGTTTTTCTCTCCGAGATATTTCTTTTAGTGCAACTTTGTGTCTGTCCAAAAAGTGTGATCACATGAAGCATCGACACAAAAATGAAGTCTAGCTGTTTTACACTTAAAACTATTACCACCAATACAAATCAAACGGTTCCACTGAAAGCTGCACACTCGTTTAAGTTTGAGCATGTTAAAGTTTCCACACTCCTGTGTAGATAAATTTTATCCATAACCTTTCGTGTATTCAAGTGACCTAAGAAAGAGAGCATAGCAAGAAAGCAAATGTTTACAATGCATATAAAATTCAGATTACAATTGTTAAAAAAATGTATGTTGATTTGTAAATGGTATTTTTTATTAATCCACTAGATTAAGTCATCTTGTTCAGATAGCAGATGAAACCATTCACATTTTGTTTGTTTGGCCGTTTTTGTTTTAAGATTCCTGTAAGTTCATGCTAACTCTCGCGTGGGAAAGAGAGCAGGGTGATCACATCCTATTCATTTAAGAAAAAGTATCAAACATTTGACCGAACCTTTTTATTATTTTGACAAAACACAACAACATTAAAGAATGTTATCATTTCCTATGGCCATCTTCTTTGACTCAAATAAAGCAACATCTCTGGTGTACGTAAGCATCTACAATGTGTGTATGTGCTAAACATCTGTTTCTCCACTTCTGCCAGATTTGTTAGATGGGCTTTTGTTGTAATACAGACATATTTGAGAACTATGATGTTCTCACTTTTGTAATGGTTATAGAAAAATGCAAACATAACTTTTGCATACGTAGCAAAACTGACTAAAAAAATCATTGAATTATGAAATGCAAAAGTGTGTACGGCATTTGGCAAAACAGGATTTTGTAGGATTTTTCTGTAATGAGCACATAAGACAAAAATTGTCAATGTGTGACTTGTAAATATATATTATTTTATTTGATTTATTTATTTATTTTTACCAGAGATAGTTGACTGATCTGTTTACATGTTGTTTTGCAGTTTTCTGATGAAGAGTTTTCTCTGACTGTGGTCAAACATACAGTGCCTGTTCATAGGAATTTTTACAGCATAACTACAGTAAAAAAATATTGCCCCTACATCTAGAGCTCTTGTTCATATAGCTGATGATGATGTTCACATTTTTATTTGTCGTACTCGTTAGTTTCAACATTTCTACTGGACATTAAAGAGTAGGCCTATGTGTCCTCGCTTTATGTCAGAAGCATTAGCATCTACTGTGTGCTAAGATTTTTCTGTTTTCTCCACTTTTGGTGGATTTGCTAGAAGGACTATGTGACCTTGTTGTAATGTGATTACGTTTAAGATCCATAAGATTGCACTAAACGCCCTTGAATAGGTTATAGACATACTCTTTTATACAGGAAATATGTTTCCACAACAGAAATATGTATCAGAATAACAAATACCTAATAGTGAAATCCTCTCTTCTAAATTATTGTGAAAACTTTTAATGTCGATCCGGACCACCAGCCGTGTATCTTTTTCATTGTTTTTTAGATAAAGACTATTCCTCGAGTTTGGTCAAACAGGCAAAAACATGAACAAAATAGAGTACAAGATGATTAAATGATTGTCAAGAGAGTGTTTAAACTGAGATAGTGATGCACTTTAGAGCTTTTTCTGGTCTACCAGTGTCACAAAGACACATAATAGCCACTACCTCAACTTGAAAATGAGTCCTGCCATTTTCTGTTCTGACTGTTACACTTAATACAAACCCATCTATTACACTTAAAGTTAGACTTTAAAAGTCAAGGATACCACAGGAACTATTTCCTTTCTCTGTTTCTCTAAACATCACACTGGTAAATAAACCAGAGATCACATGTAGAAAGAATTCATTGAAAGGGGCATGTTTTAGTCCATTTTAGATGGTCTGCACCAACACATGTTTTAGATGTTTTAGGTATTCATCAGACTAACAGGTTTGATTCGGGAAACACACACGACTGGAACTGCGTGTTGTCATGAGTGTCTTTATAATTGATGTACTTTTTTTTTTTAAAACAACACAGTGAGAAATTATGGTCTTCGACAGCATGGGCCCCTGAAATGTTGTATTATTTCTTTGTTTTCACAAAATATCTAAACATTTATCTATCTTAAAATACTAGTTATTACGTGTTTACAAAGTTGTCGTGTCCGACGTTTACATTTTTAAGAACATCTGATATAGTTTATCTTCTTTTAAATTTTATAACATATGTTTCACCAAACCTTGACGTCTGAAAAATGGGTTTAGCATCAGTCCACATTTCAGTTGTTAGCCAGAAAATGCAAGTGAGACAATATTTCATTACCGAGATAATCTACATGATGTGAAACTAGCTCACAGTTACATTACAGTTTTGGCTTCTAGTTTATGTTGAATGGTGTTTGTTACTGCTCCAAATGTTTAACACCACATTACTCCATTGTGAAGATATGTACTGTACAAAAAGTTTTCCACTGTAGTAGTCCAACTCTGAAACCAGACCAAACAAAAATGAGCTTGAGCCTTAGTTGTGGCAGAATTAAAATGTTTTCTTTTTATCTTTCCATGATTTGTGCGTGTTGTTCTGAACCACGGTTTTATTTTTAACATCACAATCGTATTGTATTGTTATGCATGATTGTAAAGAGTTTTGTGTGTGTCAGTCTCTGGATTTTTTTTCTTTGCAAACAGAACTGGTGTAATGTTAGCGAGCTCTTTGTGTTGTCTGCTTTACTGTGTTTATATACGTCAGATTTCTTTAAATTTGCTCGATTAAAGTATTTAACACAGTTTTGGGTAATGTGTGTGTGAATATAGAGGATCTTTACAAATATTTTTTCTTGAAATAGCCATGTAACACTCTAAATCGAGACTGCTTCTTTTAAATATAACATTAACACATTAATAATAATTATAGTTATCGGTTATTTGTACATTATTAAATTATATTAGTGGTCATCACAAACTTAAGGTGTAAACAAAACTACCTTGCAACAGTGTGCTTTAGATTTACTAGAAAGATCATTTGAATGCTTTGGTCGCAAGGAAAACATACATTGTTTAAGAGAAAATAATCTCACTGAATGTGCTAAAGCATCCAATGTTTTATGACTACTGAAGGTGTCACATCCTTGTTTGTTTCACACCTGTGGGCTCCTACCTACATTCCAAGTGTGATATTTAAAAAAGGTTTAGGGGCATATAGTTAACCACAGAAGACTTTCTGCATGCTCCTGTTACAATGACTGCCGCAGCTCCAAACAGTCCTGAAACATCTAGAATAATTATGTGTGACACACCGCCAAGAAGTTCTGCTGAAATGAGAGAGGAGCTGACTTTTGCACCAAGGAAAAATCAAGGGAAGAGCAAAAGAAAGGTTCTCATTGAAGTTGAAGATATTGTGAAACAAGATTTCACTGTGTCTTATGATCGTGTGGGGAGATTTGTGTTTGACAAAGAGTTGCAGATTGTGAAGCTCTGGAATCTTATGAAGAATATACATCCGAACGTACCTAACTGCTTTTGACCACCGTAGACTGGGCATACTTCTACAATCAAATTTGGAGAAACTTTAATATGGATGAAAACATCTGGTACATTTTCCAATGGGATGGTACAACGCCTGGTATGCGGTACTATGCGAGAAAGCCACCAGACTACATATCTATAGCATCCTGTTGGAACAAAACGCTTCATGACCAGAATTATCTCATGCAGATAAATAAACGTCGGGAGGACTTTGAAACAAACTTTGACTCTGATGAGTCTGATCCTGACTGGCCTCTTCCTGAGGTCAACTCTTATGAATGCTGCAAAAAGAGACTATATTTTGAGCAATGTGACATACCCATGTTGAACACAATTTTTTCAATGATAAACAAGCTGTTTCAGTCAATTTAAATTTATTTTAAAACCGAATGATCAGTCAGATAATAGTGTATTCGGTATAACAAACCTGAGCAATGATGTTGTAATGTTTCTTTTTCAATGTTTACTCACCCTTCTGTGTTCCTTGCTCTATGTTTAATAAATGGCTGTTGGATTAAGTTTTCCCAAGCCACAATACATTACCGTTACTTGAAACAAGTGTCTTAACAAAAATCCTAGTAAACCTCCTAATCTATAATCCAAATATCTTCCAGTGAAAGTGACAGAATTCTCTTTGGTGACATAAGCTAGGCTTCGCTGGTCAAAACACATCCCTAATTAGGCCCCTTCACCCTCCTCCACTTTTAGAGTGCAACATCCCCCATCTCAACAACCAACCAAGCAACATTTGAAACGTAGAAACAAGACCACTCATTTTTTTCGGATCTGAACCATAAACCAGAAATTGAAACTGAAATTGCACAAGGCCTGGATCGTCGTGGATTAATACAGTCAGTCCAGATTCTGGGAAATGGTGACAGCATTCTACAGTATATATTGATTAGGGTACAAAGTTTATCTCTTGAATTAAATTCTGAAAAGGATGTCTGACGCTGCACAAAAGCAGATGGATTGCAACTGGAGTTCTGGTGCCACTACGGATGATCAGCTGAAGTGCGACTGCACCCTGGGTGAAGCGTGTCATGTAACAGACTACGTAGACACTATGTTTAAACAGCGTTACCGAGAACAAATGATCAAACTGATGCATGCTGTCATAGAGAATCCAAATCGTGATTGTACCGGGGATACCAAGTGTGTCAAAAATCTTAAGAATGAAATGAATGTTGTAAGAAGCCTGAAAAATAACCCATGGCCTGATTTGACTAGTATGTTTATTACCAGTAAAGAATCAGTCTGTGTAAGGACTAGAAAAATTCTGGATGTGATGTCTGAATGTGACGATGAGATGGACATTAACGAGGTTCTCTGTCTGTGTACATGTGTAACAGATTTATGTACATTGTTGGTTTCAAACAATTATGGTTCCATGACATGTGAGATTGTTCAAACTTACGTCAACTACATACTAGAACAAAACATGCTGGCCTGTAGAGATTTTCTTTTCTGGCTAGACCACCTGTAATGTCATTATTACTGTTTGTTAGTAATGCCAATTTGACCATTTTCTTCACTACTTCAATGTATGAATGTATATTAAAAATGTATTGTTGAAATAAAATGTTGAATCACATTTTAATCTTTCGTGGTTTATTTTTTTATTTTTTATTAAACCTTTATTTAACCAGGGAAATAATCACAGAAACATTTATAAAACAATGGGTCTGAGCTCATGAAAAATGTGTTAATGTTATATTTAAAAGAAGCAGTCTCGATTCAGAGTGTTACATGGCTATTTCAAAAAAAAAAATTTGTAAAGATCCTCTATATTCACACACACATTACCCAAA
Source organism: Carassius gibelio (assembly GCF_023724105.1). NCBI lineage: Eukaryota > Metazoa > Chordata > Actinopteri > Cypriniformes > Cyprinidae > Carassius > Carassius gibelio. Next base: position 15,999,999 of record NC_068413.1, on the reverse strand, counting down.
ACTGTGTTAAATACTTTAATCGAGCAAATGTAAAGAATTCTGACGAATATAAACACGGTAAAGCAGAGAACACAAAGAGCTCGCTAACATTACACCAGTTCTGTTTGCAAAGAAAAAAAATCCAGAGACTGACACACACAAAACTCTTTACAATCATGCATAAAAATACAATACGATTGTGATGTTAAAAATAAAACCGTGGTTCAGAACAACACGCACAAATCATGGAAAGATGAAAAGAAAACATTTTAATTCTGCCACAACTAAGGTTCAAGCTCATTTTTGTTTGGTCTGGTTTCAGAGTTGGACTACTACAGTGGAAAACTTTTTGTACAGTACATATCTTCACAATGGAGTAATGTGGTGTTAAACATTTGGAGCAGTAACAAACACTATTCAACATAAACTAGAAGCCAAAACTCTAATGTAACTGTGAGCTAGTTTCACATCATGTAGATTATCTCGGTAATGAAATATTGTCTCACTTGCATTTTCTGGCTAACAACTGAAATGTGGACTGATGCTAAACCCATTTTTCAGGCATCAAGGTTTGGTGAAACATATGTTATAAAATTTAAAAGATGATAAACTATATCAGATGTTCTTAAAAATGTAAACGTCGGACACGACAACTTTGTAAACACGTAATAACTAGTATTTTAAGATAGATAAATGTTTAGATATTTTGTGAAAACAAAGAAATAATACAACATTTCAGGGGCCCATGCTGTCGAAGACCATAATTTCTCACTGTGTTGTTTTAAAAGTAAAAGTACATCAATTATAAAGACAGTCATGACAACACGCAGTTCCAGTCGTGTGTGTTTCCCGAATCAAACCTGTTAGTCTGATGAATACCTAAAACATGTGTTGGTGCAGACCATCTAAAATGGACTAAAACATGCCCCTTTCAATGAATTCTTTCTACATGTGATCTCTGGTTTATTTACCAGTGTGATGTTTAGAGAAACAGAGAAAGGAAATAGTTCCTGTGGTATCCTTGACTTTTAAAGTCTAACTTTAAGTGTAATAGATGGGTTTGTATTAAGTGTAACAGTCAGAACAGAAAATGGCAGGACTCATTTTCAAGTTGAGGTAGTGGCTATTATGTGTCTTTGTGACACTGGTAGACCAGAAAAAGCTCTAAAGTGCATCACTATCTCAGTTTAAACACTCTCTTGACAATCATTTAATCATCTTGTACTCTATTTTGTTCATGTTTTTGCCTGTTTGACCAAACTCGAGGAATAGTCTTTATCTAAAAAACAATGAAAAAGATACACGGCTGGTGGTCCGGATCGACATTAAAAGTTTTCACAATAATTTAGAAGAGAGGATTTCACTATTAGGTATTTGTTATTCTGATACATATTTCTGTTGTGGAAACATTTCCTGTATAAAAGAGTATGTCTATAACCTATTCAAGGGCGTTTAGTGCAATCTTAGGGATCTTAAACGTAATCACATTACAACAAGGTCACATAGTCTTTCTAGCAAATCCACCAAAAGTGGAGAAAACAGAAAAATCTTAGCACACAGTAGATGCTAATGCTTCTGACATAAAGCGAGGACACATAGGCCTACTCTTTAATGTCCAGTAGAAATGTTGAAACTAATGAGTACGACAAATAAAAATGTGAACATCATCATCAGCTATATGAACAAGAGCTCTAGATGTAGGGGCAATATTTTTTACTGTAGTTATGCTGTAAAAATTCCTATGAACAGGCACTGTATGTTTGACCACAGTCAGAGAAAACTCTTCATCAGAAAACTGCAAAACAACATGTAAACAGATCAGTCAACTATCTCTGGTAAAAATAAATAAATAAATAAAATAAAATAATATATATTTACAAGTCACACATTGACAATTTTTGTCTTATGTGCTCATTACAGAAAAATCCTACAAAATCCTGTTTTGCCAAATGCCGTACACACTTTTGCATTTCATAATTCAATGATTTTTTTAGTCAGTTTTGCTACGTATGCAAAAGTTATGTTTGCATTTTTCTATAACCATTACAAAAGTGAGAACATCATAGTTCTCAAATATGTCTGTATTACAACAAAAGCCCATCTAACAAATCTGGCAGAAGTGGAGAAACAGATGTTTAGCACATACACACATTGTAGATGCTTACGTACACCAGAGATGTTGCTTTATTTGAGTCAAAGAAGATTGCCATAGGAAATGATAACATTCTTTAATGTTGTTGTGTTTTGTCAAAATAATAAAAAGGTTCGGTCAAATGTTTGATACTTTTTCTTAAATGAATAGGATGTGATCACCCTGCTCTCTTTCCCACGCGAGAGTTAGCATGAACTTACAGGAATCTTAAAACAAAAACGGCCAAACAAACAAAATGTGAATGGTTTCATCTGCTATCTGAACAAGATGACTTAATCTAGTGGATTAATAAAAAATACCATTTACAAATCAACATACATTTTTTTAACAATTGTAATCTGAATTTTATATGCATTGTAAACATTTGCTTTCTTGCTATACTCTCTTTCTTAGTGATTTGGTCACTTGAATACACGAAAGGTTATGGATAAAATTTATCTACACAGGAGTGTGGAAACTTTAACATGCTCAAACTTAAACGAGTGTGCAGCTTTCAGTGGAACCGTTTGATTTGTATTGGTGGTAATAG
>NC_068413.1:15969891-15996839 GCF_023724105.1 Carassius gibelio | reverse complement strand
AATGGGCACAATCTGATGGGAGCTGTGGTGATGGCCAATAACAGCAGTAGGAGTAAAAGTTGTAGAATTTTGTACAAGTAAGCTTGTGCAATATAATATGATTATTGGATGAATTATTACTACTACAACATGCTCTTTGTTGAGTGTTCTTCCTGATGGGCTAAGTGAACCAAAATTTAAGAAACATCAAATGCTGAGAAAAATGTATCTGACGTACCATTGGAAGTGTTTGCCTTTGCAGCTTTTGGTCTTCTTCATAAATGCACAAGATGGTCAAATTCAAATCTCATGACAGGCCTTCCTGAAATATAAACATGTTGAGACAGTGTGTTAAAATGATCTGTGACCAAAATATTTGATTAACACATAATATAAGGATGTGTTCATTAAAGCAAATCAGTTATAACTAAGAGTCTTCAACATTACCTGTGAAGGGTTGATCCTTTGAAGGACTTGTTCAGCCCCCTTGACAGCTTCTTCAATATCCGCATTGGGAGCGTGGAGTTGAGTTAACTGTTAATTCTAGCAGAGCGAGAGAGAGAGAGAGCGAGAGAGAGAGAGAGAGAGAGAGAGAGAGAGAGAGAGAGAGAGAGAGAGAGAGAGAGATTTTACAAGAGATGGCTTCTTTAAAGATCTGCTGGATTACAGGTTGTTGTGGAGTATGTAATCCGACGTAACTGCAAGACAGAAAAAACACTGAATTACAATTACATCACAAAAAGATATTAAAGGCATGGCAAACTTAGTGGTTACTGTGCTTTACAAATAGTGTAGAGTAAAAACAGTTACTGTGGTAAAATCCTGGTAAGTGTTGTGGTTATTGTGTGTTAGTAAATACAAATACCAGAGTAAAACTATGGTTACTATGGTAAACCCATAGTAAATGTTGTGGTTATTGTGTGTTAGTAACTAGAAATACCAGAGTAAAACTATGGTTACTATGGTAAACCCATAGTAAATGTTGTGGTTATTGTGTGTTAGTAACTACAAATACCAGAGTAAAACTATGGTTACTATGGTAAACCCATAGTAAATGTTGTGGTTATTGTGTGTTAGTAACTACAAATACCAGAGTAAAACTATGGTTACTATGGTAAACCCATAGTAAATGTTGTGGTTATTGTGTGTTAGTAACTAGAAATACCAGAGTAAAACTATGGTTACTATGGTAAACCCATAGTAAATGTCGTGGTTATTGTGTGTTAGTAACTAGAAATACCAGAGTAAAACTATGGTTACTATGGTAAACCCATAGTAAATGTCGTGGTTATTGTGTGTTAGTAAATACAAATACCAGAGTAAAACTATGGTTACTATGGTAAACCCATAGTAAATGTCGTGGTTATTGTGTGTTAGTAAATACAAATACCAGAGTAAAACTATGGTTACTATGGTAAACCCATAGTAAATGTTGTGGTTATTGTGTGTTAGTAACTACAAATACCAGAGTAAAACTATGGTTACTATGGTAAACCCATAGTAAATGTCGTGGTTATTGTGTGTTAGTAAATACAAATACCAGAGTAAAACTATGGTTACTATGGTAAACCCATAGTAAATGTCGTGGTTATTGTGTGTTAGTAACTACAAATACCAGAGTAAAACTATGGTTACTATGGTAAACCCATAGTAAATGTTGTGGTTATTGTGTGTTAGTAACTAGAAATACCAGAGTAAAACTATGGTTACTATGGTAAACCCATAGTAAATGTCGTGGTTATTGTGTGTTAGTAAATACAAATACCAGAGTAAAACTATGGTTACTATGGTAAACCCATAGTAAATGTCGTGGTTATTGTGTGTTAGTAAATACAAATACCAGAGTAAAACTATGGTTACTATGGTAAACCCATAGTAAATGTCGTGGTTATTGTGTGTTAGTAACTACAAATACCAGAGTAAAACTATGGTTACTATGGTAAACCCATAGTAAATGTTGTGGTTATTGTGTGTTAGTAACTACAAATACCAGAGTAAAACTATGGTTACTATGGTAAACCCATAGTAAATGTTGTGGTTATTGTGTGTTAGTAACTACAAATACCAGAGTAAAACTATGGTTACTATGGTAAACCCATAGTAAATGTTGTGGTTATTGTGTGTTAGTAACTAGAAATACCAGAGTAAAACTATGGTTACTATGGTAAACCCATAGTAAATGTCGTGGTTATTGTGTGTTAGTAACTAGAAATACCAGAGTAAAACTATGGTTACTATGGTAAACCCATAGTAAATGTCGTGGTTATTGTGTGTTAGTAAATACAAATACCAGAGTAAAACTATGGTTACTATGGTAAACCCATAGTAAATGTTGTGGTTATTGTGTGTTAGTAAATACAAATACCAGAGTAAAACTATGGTTACTATGGTAAACCCATAGTAAATGTTGTGGTTATTGTGTGTTAGTAACTACAAATACCAGAGTAAAACTATGGTTACTATGGTAAACCCATAGTAAATGTCGTGGTTATTGTGTGTTAGTAAATACAAATACCAGAGTAAAACTATGGTTACTATGGTAAACCCATAGTAAATGTCGTGGTTATTGTGTGTTAGTAAATACAAATACCAGAGTAAAACTATGGTTACTATGGTAAACCCATAGTAAATGTCGTGGTTATTGTGTGTTAGTAACTACAAATACCAGAGTAAAACTATGGTTACTATGGTAAACCCATAGTAAATGTCGTGGTTATTGTGTGTTAGTAAATACAAATACCAGAGTAAAACTATGGTTACTATGGTAAACCCATAGTAAATGTTGTGGTTATTGTGTGTTAGTAACTACAAATACCAGAGTAAAACTATGGTTACTATGGTAAACCCATAGTAAATGTTGTGGTTATTGTGTGTTAGTAACTAGAAATACCAGAGTAAAACTATGGTTACTATGGTAAACCCATAGTAAATGTCGTGGTTATTGTGTGTTAGTAAATACAAATACCAGAGTAAAACTATGGTTACTATGGTAAACCCATAGTAAATGTCGTGGTTATTGTGTGTTAGTAACTACAAATACCAGAGTAAAACTATGGTTACTATGGTAAACCCATAGTAAATGTTGTGGTTATTGTGTGTTAGTAACTACAAATACCAGAGTAAAACTATGGTTACTATGGTAAACCCATAGTAAATGTTGTGGTTATTGTGTGTTAGTAACTAGAAATACCAGAGTAAAACTATGGTTACTATGGTAAACCCATAGTAAATGTTGTGGTTATTGTGTGTTAGTAAATACAAATACCAGAGTAAAACTATGGTTACTATGGTAAACCCATAGTAAATGTTGTGGTTATTGTGTGTTAGTAAATACAAATACCAGAGTAAAACTATGGTTACTATGGTAAACCCATAGTAAATGTTGTGGTTATTGTGTGTTAGTAAATACAAATACCAGAGTAAAACTATGGTTACTATGGTAAACCCATAGTAAATGTTGTGGTTATTGTGTGTTAGTAACTACAAATACCAGAGTAAAACTATGGTTACTATGGTAAACCCATAGTAAATGTTGTGGTTATTGTGTGTTAGTAACTAGAAATACCAGAGTAAAACTATGGTTACTATGGTAAACCCATAGTAAATGTCGTGGTTATTGTGTGTTAGTAAATACAAATACCAGAGTAAAACTATGGTTACTATGGTAAACCCATAGTAAATGTCGTGGTTATTGTGTGTTAGTAACTACAAATACCAGAGTAAAACTATGGTTACTATGGTAAACCCATAGTAAATGTCGTGGTTATTGTGTGTTAGTAACTACAAATACCAGAGTAAAACTATGGTTACTATGGTAAACCCATAGTAAATGTTGTGGTTATTGTGTGTTAGTAACTAGAAATACCAGAGTAAAACTATGGTTACTATGGTAAACCCATAGTAAATGTCGTGGTTATGTGCGTTACAAAGTCCAGAGTAAAACTACGGTTACAGTAGGAGAAGCATGGTAAATATGCTGTAGTTACTGTGTGTGTATTGGCTACACATGACGTGGTCAAGCAAAAGTTAGGCTAGTCTTGTAAAAATATGCTAAATGTGTGGACTTTTTACACGATCACGATTATCACGCGATATTGGGTTGGGTGCTTTGTTGTGCTTGTATTAGTCATGTCTAAAAGCTGAAGACCCATATGTCACATCATAAATTTATTTAAAACTGCAACAGGTCTATAAACAGTACAGGTTAGCTTAGGCTAATGACAATGGTAGGCTAGCTGAGCAGCCCACTGACCCATAATTTGAGCATAAACTGCCCTTTAAAAACACGGCCCTGTCTAACGTGATGCAGAAATACTGAAATAATTAAAACAATACGCTTAACCACGTGATATCATTACAAAAAGAAGAATAAAAAAATATATTTACCCTTGCTTACCTGTTTGAAGGTGTACGCGCATCAGGTGAACTGAACGAGCCACGCTAGTGACGTCACTGCCGCTGAAGATGATGCGTGTTATTTGGACGCATCTGCTCTCCACCGAAATTAATGGGAAGGATTGGCGTATCATATGCACGCAAAAATGGCATTTGGCGTATGCATTACACGCAAATAGAAAGTGTAAAGTCGTGTTATTTATACGCAGACTGATGAGAACGGGTTGACCATTCACTACCCCAACCTGGTGCCCGACCTGACCAATCTCCTCTAACATGTCCTTTCTTTGTCTTCAGATCCCCATTGACTATCACCAGCGATCCTCCTTTGCTATCTACCCTGTTATACTCTCCAGAGCTCTGGGATTTATCCATTCAATGACTTAACATTTCATTGTCACACTGCAACCTGTAAATAAATGATCTGCTTTTACTAAACCCTCTGCTTGCATCCTGGTTTGTGACACTTTAAGGGGCTAAGTTTTAATTACCATGACAGAGGGTATTTCTAGATTTATTTATGGAGCAATGGCTTTACAACTTGATAAAAATAAAAAAAAACTATGTAAAGAAACTGAAAATAATATTGATCACTTAATTTGGAAAAATTAAATAAATTACATATAGAAGACAATTATTATGAATTAATATGAAAATGGTGGCTTAAATGTTTTGGACTTTGCTACATTAAATAATACATGTAAGGTTAATTGGCTTAAACAAACTGTTCAAAATCCTAATTCCATTTGTTGTTTTATTCCCTCCAATATTCTATCAAAATATGGTGGTATACATTTATTTATTTTTTTTAGTTGTAATTATAATATTGATAAAATACCAGGAAAACTAGCTGAATTTCAACATCAGGCCTTTTTATCATGGTCTTCGATCCACAAGCACAATTTTTGCACCTCATAGGTACTGTATATGGAACAATAATATATTATATAAACACAAATCGCTTTATCTGAAACACTCAATCAGACAATAATGAACATCCAACAGTATCTCTGCCAAATATAATAATTTCTTATTTAGTTAACATCTGTTTTTCTCTTAAATCACACAACGGTTCCATAAGTCTTTGCCTTGTTAATTCATATTGGAATCGCATGAAAAACAATATTGTTCGGAAAAAGGTTTGGTTAATACCTAATCAATATTTAATTATAAACAAGCATAAGGAAGTATCATTAAAAAATTATACACAGGATTTATGCAGCCAAATATAATTTATTAAAATTTTAATCTGATATTGATTTAGTTGCACCTTGTGTGTCAGTTGCCCGAAAACTGTGGTACATTTGTTTTGGCATTGCCCTTTTGTAAAACTATTTTAGCAAAATGTATGTGATTTTAATGTACAAAATATTGATAATCATTTTGTTTTGTTATTGAAATATGTATTATTTGGTATATTTGAGAACAGCAAAGAAAAACTTTTTTTTTTCATATTCACAAAACTTTTTTTTTCTTTTAGGAAGGAAATGGAGCATTATATTAATACTATACGATTTTCTATTAAACAAAAAAAAAACTATTAAAGCGGTGAAAGTGTATATATATATATATATATATATATATATATATATATATATATATATATATATATATATATATATATATATATATATAAGCTTACCCATTCGTTTTCCTTGTTAAATTAAAACTTAAGGTCGTGAAATTACCAGATGTAATGTTTGGTAGTGATTTAACAGAGACAGATACAATATATTTATTCAAAATGTTTATTTTTAAATAAAAAAATAAATAAAATAAAAAATAAATAAATGGCAGGGCCCACACATTCGTCTTCTAGGGACGTTCAATAGTTTTCAGTCCAAAATGGCAGCAGCGCCATCTATAGACTGTTACCCTTTATCAGTTTCGCCTCTTGGGCTTTTATTCTCTGTCTGAACCCCTGCTAAACAACTCAATGAAAACATGAAGTCAATGCTATAATACCAATACAATACCGAGTGCCCTTAATTATGCAGAACTTTAAGGCTTAATGTAATTTAAACGGATGAGTTATAAAAAAAAAAATCACCCCCCTCACAGCTGTCATGAAAGGCAAAATTAGCTAAATATACCAAAATATTTTTTTTTGCACCAGGCTGTAAACGTTTTTTTTCTGCTGTAAAGTTGGGGATTTTAACATGGGGGGGTCAATTGGACTGACTCCCTTTTGCAGCCAGTCTCAAGCGGCCGGTCGATGAATTACAGTTTTAGTCACTTCCTTGTTGGCTTCACGAGAGAGAGTCATGGAGAGAGCGGGAGGTTGGCGCTCGTATTGTATGATTGGTTATCACGTCACACGTGATCTAAAACGGTTACGCTTTTCTCCAAAGAAGGCTGGTACCTCCCCATAAAAATATATCTGATTTATACGCTGATTCTTGACGTATATGATTCTTGACAAGCTCGATCTATTTAAGGTATTGATAAAATAATAATAAAAAAAAAAAACTTCAGTGTCTGCCTGTTTTTATTGGAATACATTTTGTATTAAATATTTTTCCCTGACATCTCGGCAGTTTAAGTACTTTGCAAATTTTGTATATTGTTTAACCATCAGATTTTGTTGTTAATGCAATAACGTTACTAAACTTTTTTTTTTATCATATTTACTCGTATTCTTTAAATTGTTCAAAGATATATTATGTAATGATGATAATAGTAAACACCCAAGACGTGTTTTCTGGTCACTGGTTCTCGCGATATCACACGATAGCATCTCACAAACCCAAATGTTCACAAAAAAATATCAATTTACTGTCCCAATAATACTGCTTTTTATATGTAAAGTTACCCATATTTACTTCTCCATATTTCAAAATAATATGTTTTTACTCTATATCTTGTGTTGACCCAGTGGCCTAATGGATAAGGCATCAGCCTCCGGAGCTGGGGATTGTGGGTTCGAGTCCCATCTGGGTCGTCTCGATAAGTTGTTTTTTTTGCACCGTACTTTCAGATCAAATGCATACTACATTAATTTGCTGGTATTTCATTCGTGACGGAATCCGTTTTTGTTCGCTCATATTAATGCACTAATTTGATTTTTTTCTATTTACTTAAGCTTCTCCCTTTGAAAGACTTAGGGTCTTTTGACTGCTTTTATTTTGGATTTGCATTCTCAAAGACTCATAATACAAGTAATAATATTCAATCGAGACATAATTGGGAAAACATTGGTGAAAACCCCACACAAAGAGACAGTGTTTTTTGTCTTAACGATCATTCACGAATGAACTAAATTAACTGACTAAATGACATATAATTTAGTATATGACTTTTATATATCATAAGTTTTTATATACTCAAAGTCGACTTTATGTTTTTTTTTAAATTATGTCTATAGGCTTTTAAAAAATTGGTGTGAGAGATGTGGGTGTGTTGTTCAATATGTAGATGCTAATTTTATTGAACACAGAGCATTCTGCGGATATATTTAACTACACAGAATACTGCTGATGAAAATTATATATTAGGGGTGACCCCGAAAAGTCAACGATTCATGCTTTTATTGGAGGAGCCTGATTCGGTATGGGGGTAAATTGATGCCAAAACCATTGAAAATGGAAAGACTAAAAGCACTGCACTGTTTGTAGATTGTGTCACATTTGTTTTCAGAATTCTGACACTATTGTTTCGCTGTTGTGACAATATAATGCCATAATCATTGAAAACGAAGAGACTATTAGTCAAAAATGAATATAATAATTTGTAAACACAAAACAAGATCTACAAATAAATGTAAAATCTGCAAATGTAAAACCCAATCTGTAAATAGATTCCAAATCTGCAAACAAACTCCTCATGATCCGCAAATGTAAAACAAGATCTACAAATAGATAAAAAAATCCACAAACAGACTCTTCATGATTCACAAATAGAAATCAGTGACTTGTACTTGACAACCAGAATTTGAATGAATGCAAAGTGATTTGTCTGCGCATAAGGTTCATTAATTGTTTATAGATTGTGTTGCATTTGTTTTCAGAATTTTGGCACAGCTGTTTCACTGTTTTTTCCATTAAAAACTCTACAAATGCCCTCCTCACAATTTGCAAACAAACACGGTCTAACTTGTATTTTCAAACAACTGTAAAAAGACATTCTTACACTTTCTGTGCAAAGCTCAGCATGCAAGTGTTGAATCTGTGTTTGCAGGTCACAGGGCATTCACAGATCCCTCTGCACACGTCTACAGATCTTTTTGGCACTATTTTTCCACAGAGTCAAGTCAAGTCTGCATTACTGTCAATTCTTCCACATGTGCAGTACATACATACAGAGAATCTAAATTGCGTTACTCTCAGACCCCTGGTGCATACAGATAACATTAACAGTAGAGCCTAAAAATCTAGATCAAATATAAGGTTTAGATACAACTATACAATAAGGGAATGTAAAAAAAGACATATGATAAAATTTAAAATAAAGTTAAATAAAGCAGCGCAAGGCAAATGGCAGATAGGGTTCATAGTTCAGTGGTGCCTGGGGCAGAAGAGGGGGGGAGTTCGGGAGGGAGTTCAGCTTCCTGACAGCCTGGTGGATGAAGCTGTCCTTCAGTCTGCTGGTCCTGGCCTGGAGACTCCACAGTCTCCTCCCTGATGGCAGCAGGCTGAAGAAGCTGTGTGATGGGTGGGTGGGATCACCTGTGATGCAGAGGTCTTTGCGAGTGAGACGGGTTCTGTAAATGTGCTGGAAGGAGGGGAGAGAGACACCAATGATCTTCTCAGCTGCTCTCACTATGCGTTGCAGAGTCTTTCGGCAGGACACGTTGCAGGCGCCATACCACACAGTGATGCAGCTCGACAGGATGCTCTCAATGGTGTCTCCGTAGAAGGTGTACATGATGGGGGGTGGGGCTCTGGCTCTCCTCAGTTCGTGGAGGAAGTAGAGACGCTGTTGTGATTTCTTGGCGAGTGCTGCTGTGTTTTCAGTCCAGGAGAGGTCCTCTGTGATGTGCACACCCAGGAACTTGGTGCTGCTCACTCTCTCCACAGTCGCACCGTTGATGGTCACAGGAACGTGCTGAGTGTGCGTTCTCCTGAACAACTCAATCTCCTTTGTCTACTCCACGTTCAGAGAGAGATTGTTGTCACTGCATCACTCGGCCAGGCGGCTCACCTCGCTCCTGTAGTTTGTCTCATCTTTGTTGCTAATGAGACCCACCACAGTCGTGTCATCCGCAAACTTAATGAAGAGGTTGGAGTTGTGTGACGGTGTGCAGTCATGGGTCAGCAGAGTAAAGAGGAGGGGGCTCAGCACACATACTTGGGGGGCCCTAGTGTTCAGTGTGATGGTGCTGGATGTGTTGCTGCCGACCCATACTGCCTGAGGTCTTCCAGTCAGAAAGAGTCTTCTTGAAGAAGAGCCATCTTGGCAACGCCTCCGGGCAGCTATTTCAGACTAACAAGACCAGGCTCCTATCTAAATGAATGGGCATAGAGTCAGAACTGCACTTCTACTGGTCACCGGGACATAAAAACTATATGTATAGAAACAGCAGTAAAATATGATAAAAATTGCTGAAAAATTTTGATGACTTTGCCCCAAAATAAGGTTTCAAATGCCTTTTTCCCCACAGGTTATACTTTTAGTACGCTTATGCAAGGGTTCCTCAAATGTGCGAATACGTCAGTGGAACCAGACGATAGGCTTAAATGTTTCCCGGCTTGACTGTTAAAAGCAGATGATTGTCTTTCCAGCGGGAGGGGTGGGACACGTGCATACAACGCCATCTTTGCCATTACAGGTTTTCCCAGGGGGGCAGGATTTCATATTTTATTGAAGCACCCCTGGGCGCCGCCATTGGCTAGCGGACCCCCACCTGCTGTAAGCATTCCCTTGACTCCCAATCATTGTGGCGTCACTTTGACAGCGAATAACTTTACATCTGATGCGTTTAAAGACTCCATTTGTCCATTCATTATTTCTAAAGAAACACGAAAATGTATAAAAGGCTCAATTACCTTGTATCTTTTGTTATGGTCCCGTAGAAGCAGTTTTTGTAAAAAATAGGCTAGCGATTGTGTCATAACCTGCGACTCTCTGTCGCACAGTAGAGAAATTACCATATGGACAGGAGGAGAAGCTCGCAGGCAATCTTTTACTGTCTATGAGGCAATCGGGGGGACTTGGAGGCATGAAATCAATAGAGAAGCCCATAGAGAGTCCATAAAAGCAACGGGACAAAATTATTCCCGTCTGCAGTTATAAACGTCTGCAAGATTCGGTGGGTGATTCAGATTTCTCTTGGTGCTCACGTGACATTTACGTCATCAAGTTCAGTTTGAGTCTGGCGTGTTCTGGTACTGGTTTCCGTTCCCTCTCCATGAAGAGTGCTCCATTACTGCTTAATCACTAGCACAATTAATGCTGTAACTATAGCCTTTCTAAACTAGTTCTGCCTACAAGGATTGTACTGCAAACACACACACGTACAGACACATAACAGATCACTCACAGACAGAAACAAAAATATTATCAAAGCTGCCCTGTAATTTGTCAATAAAATGATTTGAAACAGAAAAGTTATAGCGAAAATGTCTTTGTGTTTTGAAGTAATCAAAATTCACAGCTTCACTATTAGTAGAGAGATATGGAAGCATGTGGGTAGCAATATTCAATTTGGAATGTAATATGCAAAATGACAATGCAATATGTAAAATGGCAATGTTTTTTCTGTATTTACATTTACATTTTACAATACATTTGTGCCACGTTTGGTGCAAAATGAAAATGAAAATTTAATTACATAATTTTAATTTGCCATTTCATACACTAGTTTTAATATGTTATATGAATACTAATTTTAACGCTTTATAAGTTGCAAAATTAAAATGAAAACTTATTACAGAAATTATTAGATATGTATAACAATGTCAAGCAAAAACTTTATACAAAAAATTATAATTCAAATGCAATTTTTCCTAATTGCATTAATATTCACAGTCAAGACACTTACGATTGAATTTTCATTCAATGTCACACAATGAATGTAGCAAAATTCAATGTGCACATTGAAAATCACGATCAAGTCTCCACCCCCTCGCACCACGTCAATCACTGCATGAACAAGGCAGGGCTTGCAGAAGGTCAAGAGACTCAAGACTCGAGAAGAGGATTCAAATAATAGAACATGGACAAGACAGTTGGTCCATGTACGTTATGATCATTTCGGTTTATGGCTTCAATATTTCATTCACACTTGTGGGCGGAGATGAAACGCTGCTTTCATATGATTGGTCAAATCGCTCCATCTTCAGCTCTGCCTTTTCATTCTTTTAGGCAGAATAAGAGTCAGTGTGAGTGCAGCACTGTGATGTCTGAAACCACCTCTCACTTTTAATTAGCATAATATTTGAATCAGATGTAGCTGGGCACATGATTCGTGCTGCTCATTATGCAGGCCTTTGTCTTCTCAGGTGTAAATCACAATGATATTCATGATAGTTGACGCCTACTCGCATATGACTTTTACAAACAAAAGATGTCGTAGAAAATTTAAATCAATATATTGTTTTCTGTAAGTGAGTAAACAAGATGATTTTCACATAATTATGATTTTCACCAATGTTTTGTATGTGTTTTATTGCCTTTAACATTTGTAGTTTTTCACTAACCATGCATAACATTTTTTTTTCTCAAAAACACAATCATGTACATACATGCTGCTCACATATTATTATAGCCCAGTTTGTGCTGATTACAGTGAGATTAGACTTTAGCCATTTAGATGTTTATAAGAAACTGAAAAAAGCACAAGTGTCAGGGCATGCCAAAACTTCTCCAGGCCCCAAAAATATCCTTAGACTCCAGAGGGTTAAAGCAGGAAGGGTTAAGCTTGCAGTATCAACACTGATTATTGGCAGACTTTCAAAAACCTTCATCACTTAAATTAAGATTATAATCATTTAATTTAAAACCATAGCCACCACAAATTCAGACTTTAGTTTTTTTTTTCTTACTTTGAGATTAAAAAAAAGATACAATGATACTGTTTTTAAAATCAAATCTTTTCCACAGCTATGACAGGAAACACTGGCATCTAATAATGCCTTGGGGAGGAAAAAACAGTTACTTTAAGCATATGCATAAACCCAAACAGAATATAAAAAAGTTATTGAATAAGCATGCATCGTATTCTGTGTACTTAACTTCTGAAACATTGGTGCCTCATGTTTTAGTGCTCTAAAACATGCAATTAAGAAATAAATCAATTTAAAGTATGTTAAATGTAACCCCCCTTTGTAATTGCTAACATTTTCACAAGTAACTGTAATTTAATTACACTTTTTTTTCTCAGTTACTGTAACAGATTGCACTCTCGAATTTAATAATATAAGGTTCTCTCCAGAGATGTTTTGCCACATTTCTTCAATTAAGGATTGCTACGTAGTATATAGTGTTTCTATTTGCCTGAACTTCTTCCGCCGAGGCGGAGCCCGATGCTGTTCCAGAGGCCGATGCTGTTCCCGAGGCCGATGCTGTTCCCGAGGCCGATGCTGTTCCCGAGGCCGATGCAGTTCCCGAGGCGGTGCCCGATGCAGTTCCCGAGGCGGTGCCCGATGCAGTTCCCGAGGCGGTGCCCGATGCTGAGGCGGTGCCCGAGGCCGATGCTGTTCCCAAGGCCGATGCTGTTGCCGATGCTGTTCCAGAGGCCGATGCGGTGCCCGATGCCGAGGCGGAGCCCGATGCTGTTCCCGAGGCCGATGCTGTTCCCGAGGCCGATGCTGTTCCCGAGGCGGTGCCCGAGGCTGTTCCAGAGGCCGATGCCGAAGTGGTGGCCGAGGCGGTGCCCGATGCTGTTCCAGAGGCCGATGCGGTGCCCGATGCCGAGGCGGAGCCCGATGATGTTCCAGAGGCCGAGGCGGAGGCCGATGCTGTTCCCGAGGCCGATGCTTTTCCCGAGGCCGATGCTGTTCCCGAGGCCGATGCTGTTCCCGAGGCGGTGCCCGAGGCTGTTCCAGAGGCCGATGCCGAAGTGGTGGCCGAGGCGGTGCCCGATGCTGTTCCAGAGGCCGATGCGGTGCCCGATGCCGAGGCGGAGCCCGATGATGTTCCAGAGGCCGAGGCGGAGGCCGATGCTGTTCCCGAGGCCGATGCTGTTCCCGAGGCCGATGCTTTTCCCGAGGCCGATGCTGTTCCCGAGGCGGTGCCCGAGGCTGTTCCAGAGGCCGATGCCGAAGTGGTGGCCGAGGCGGTGCCCGATGCTGTTCCAGAGGCCGATGCGGTGCCCGATGCCGAGGCGGAGGCCGATGCTGTTCCCGAGGCCGATGCTGTTCCCGAGGCCGATGCTGTTCCCGAGGCGGTGCCCGATGCAGTTCCCGAGGCGGTGCCCGATGCAGTTCCCGAGGCGGTGCCCGATGCAGTTCCCGAGGCGGTGCCCGAGGCCGATGCTGTTCCCAAGGCCGATGCTGTTGCCGATGCTGTTCCAGAGGCCGATGCGGTGCCCGATGCCGAGGCGGAGCCCGATGCTGTTCCCGAGGCCGATGCTGTTCCCGAGGCCGATGCTGTTCCCGAGGCCGATGCTGTTCCCGAGGCCGATGCTGTTCCCGAGGCGGTGCCCAAGGCCGAGGCGGTGTCCGATGCTTTTCCGGAGGCCGAGGCGGGGCCCGAAGCCGAGGCGGTGTCCGTTGCGGTTCCGGAGACCGAGGCGGGGCCCGCAACCGTTCCCGATGCGGTGCCGGAGGCCGTTCCCGATGCAGTGCCCGAGACCGCTTCGCCCTGGGGGACTCCGACGGTGACCAAGAGGACGTGGTGGTCATCCGCTCCGCCCTGGGGGACTTCGGCCGCGACCACGTGGAGGTGGTGGCCTTCCGCTCTGCCCTGGGGGGGCTTCTGCTTTGACCACATGGGTGTGATGGCCCTCTGTTCCGCCCGGGTGGGCATCACCTAATGTCCTCCATTTACCAATGTTTTGTTTTCATTTGTTTTTTTTGTTTTTTCTATTTTCCTCCGTTGGACCTGGCCCTCCGTCCCTCCCCTCTTTCCTTCCGCCGGTCCACCACCCTCCTGGACTCCTTGTTTTGTGTTCCACCTTCCTGTCTCTGCCTTTCCATCACGTCTGGTTGTTCCATCTCTTTTCTTCCATTTTACCTGGTTGGCCTGTCTTTGTCTCTCCTTTTCACCTGGTTGTTTGTCTCTGTTTTCTGACCCTCCGTCCCTCCCCCTAGTCCGCCTCCGCTTCACCTCCCTCCTACCTCTTTTTCTGTTGGGTTTTCCGGGGTTTCAGGTGGAGCATCTGGTAGCTGCTCCGTAGGGGAGGGGTAATGTCACGCTATCAGTCTCTGTTTCCTGGGTGTCCCCTAGTGAGCGCACTTCTCCTTAGACACTTCACCACAGGCACTTTAATTCCGCTTGTCTGGTCATGTCGTCACAGTAATTGCACTCCAATTAAATCGCACAGGTGTTGACTATCCTTAGTCATTAGTCTCCCTATATAGAGCTGTCTTTCTCTGTCGTCTTTATGGAGTCCTTACCCTATGTGTGAGTTGTGCTTGTCTTGTGAGTCTTCTCGTTACCTTCTTGTTCATCCGCTTTCTTATCCGTTTCATCCGGTTCCCTTTTGTTTGGTTTGTCTCTCTAGACAGTTTTATTTTGTATTTACCTGTTTGTGCAATAAACCTCACCTGCAATTGGATCCTACCTTCTCCTTGTGTTTTTCCCATAACCCAACCGTCACAGTTTTTGGATATGATTTCCAAAAGGTGAAGATTAAGGTAAAATAGCAGATATTTGGAACATTTTAGTTACTAAAATGTAACCAACTTAAATATTTAAAAAACATTGTGTGCTTATTGCAACTTCTTTCCTCAGCCAACGGGATGACGACAGGCAGCTACCAGAGGTCTTGGAGAGAATTGAAGAGCTGGTGTTGGCATCCCAAGAACTGCCAGAGGTTGCACAGGCTATAAGAGGCTTTTCTGAGTTGACGTTGACACGCAGACGTTTTCTTACATTCACGGAGGAAGAACGTGCAGCTATTAAAAATGCATATGCTTGCATAATTTGCAAAGATTTGTTAAGATAAATAAGTCTCCAAGATTTGTTGATAGCCAGGATAGTATTTTATGAATTAAACTGTAATACTTTCCTCTCTTCTCTCTGGATTAAGATCCCAGAAATATTATGAAAAAACTAACAAGTAATTTTCTTCATTTTAAATTTATAGGGCCCTGTTTATGCAGTTTGCTGTCAGAGTCTCATTGCATGCAAAGTGTGCTTTGACCAGTGGCAGTGAAATGCCAACACCTGTGTGAAATGCAGAGGAGACAACTCAAGGGAAAACACCTACAGAGTCAAAGGAATTGATGGTGCATTGTCTGCTTTTGGTGATCTTTTAAAGATTAAATACATTGGGGAAAAAAAGCTGTATACCTGTTACAAGGGTCACACATTAAGAAGTTTAATAATATGGCACGACTACGGCAGCTCTTTATTAGTTACTGTTGTTTGTTACATGTTAAGAGTATATATTCTCTTGAATATACAGTATAAAAAAAAGTTATTATTGTTCAGTTATTGACTTAAAAGTGAGAAGCACTACTGGCAGCACTTTTTCTGCTTTAATCAGAGTAATTATATACCAAATATCACTGTTTAAGTGTCAAGTTCAACTTCTGAAGTAAAATGCAGCACTAGATACAGTAGCACTTTATTCAAGCTTTAACTGACAGTTTTATACCTCAAATTACGTCATTGTTTTAATACAATTGATAATGCCTATGTTCAAAAGACTTGTTTTTGTACTTTATAAAATTACTGTTCACAGAAATATGTAATAAATGTTAGTTTTATGATGAATGTCTTGTTCCTGGTATTCTTAATGAAACCTTCATCTTCATGAATAATGTCTTGTTACATTTATGAGATGTAATATGGCATCTTTAAAGGGCGTGAATTCATAATTTACAGCCTGATCAAAGTACGTTGTAATGTCTGGATAATGATCAGCAAATTCTTCCTCCGCCTGGGCTCTGTCTTCCTCACAAGAAAAGGGATCTGTCCTGAATGTTGATGTTCTTGTCAGACAGGACCCCACATCTTGCTGGTACATGTCAGCAACCACAGAGGCCTGTGGAAGAAGTTCCTCGGAAATCTTTGCTGTACACCCACCTTCAGCCAAGATGTTTGGTATTCCTTTTCCTACAACAGCAGTACCATAATTAATATATAAATAAGAAGAAAGGTTTAAAAAAATTTGTAAGTAAAGCCAACTCTAGCATGAAATGGCTGGGATCTCAATCATAGAGAGGATACAAAATCTACCCCAAAGTTTAGCTTGACAATGGTGCAATTATATACAAAATAATGATTTGTATATAATTTTGTATGTTTATATTGTTACAATGTGCATTCCATGATATCACAGTCCATTTGAGCCCAATTGAGGAAACCTGACAAGTGAGATTGGATACACAAAATCTAGTTGTGTTGTCCTCCATGTTGATCCCCTCTTGGTCTTGAAGTTGCAGCAGGGCTTCTTTCAGGGGAGAGTTGACCCTGTTATTTATTTCTTGCCATATTCGCTCAACTTTGAGGTTCTGTGGATACAGTATCATACTATTTATTTTATTTTGTAAAGAAATAGCTGTATGGTGATGTGATCCAAAACTGATGTTCATAATAATAAATTCTAAATAGAATACCAACTGGCATTTTACAGCACCCAAGTGGCAATTTTGGGAACATGCCATGATAGCCTGGAACCTATTTTTGTGAAATCATATTCAAAATTAAAAAATACTGCAGGACTTTGAGAGCAATGTGAGACCATCTCTACTTCATTTTTTTATGAAATAAAGATATTTTATGATACACAATATTTCAGTTACACTACATTTGAACAATAACTTTTCTTACTTCTTAACTGTGCGTTCACACCGCCGGCATCGAGAACGTCAAATCACTTTTAATTTATTTTTTATGTCCCTGTACGCAAACAGGGACACATTATTGAAAACGCGAAACAGCAATAATTAACCTGTCCTCTATTGTGCTTGGGAACTAATGGTCGGAGCTGCATTCTCTGGAATCCTCTCAAATGGTGGACTTCTACGTTCCAATTGGTTGCTGCCCAACCGCGTTGTATTCATTGAATGAACTAGGGCTGTGCGATATGTACAAAAAAAAAAAAAAATCTATTGACATTTCTTTGATCAATTTTGCGATTGTGACACACACTAGGGCTGGGCGATATATCTAACGATATGATCATGCGCATCTAATCAGTAAAGCTGCTTCCGTGATCACCGCTAAAATCGCCATCACCTGCTTATAATTGGAGTGGCATTTAATAGACAGAGCCGTAGATCGCGTTCATTATCGAAGGCGATTTATCTGTCACAAAACCAGTCGTGCTTGCTCAGATACACTCAGTAGAGAGTGTGCGCACTTAAAATGTGTCTCCTCTCACTTAAACTGCGTCCTGTGCACTCACAATTCTCTCTATGCTCATGTGCTAGATATTAATTATTTTCGCACGTTTATATTTCTAGCCTTTTACCGCGTGCAGTGTGAACGCTCTGATCCGTTAACATGGGCTCAGAAAAAAGGCGCGTCACAGACAGTGTGTGAACCTGGAGGCACATGCCCAGTCTGCTCTGTTCTCGCGCTAGGCGCTGCATTCTGATTGGATCGGATAGCATAATGCGGGAGGTCAGGGCCCCGGAAAATGGTGCTATTGAGAATGAGAAGTTGTCACAGCACAAAGCCCCTCCCTCGATATCACAGTCTCCGCCATGTTGGCAGGATACCGGCGGCGAAACAGGATTGTTTACATGTGTTGTTAACTCGGTAGTAGAGGAGGTTCTCGCATTTCTGCACTGTTTTACCATGCCTGGAAGTTACTGCTGCGTTAAAAACTGCTCCAGTACCTCACATACGAGCTCCCTGCAGCAGCACTGAGACCTGGACCATTTACCTCCATGCACAAATATGGACACTGGGAAATATATTGTTTTGGTTTAAGTTACTACACAATGCAGGAATTTAAAAGCCACAAGTCTTTGGAAAGTTATGAGGCTTTCTGCTGTGGCTGGGTCCATCTACAGCAGGTGATGAAAACAGCGTTGTACTGGCCAAAGTAAGTTTATTCACATGCGGTTTAGTGTATTGTAATTACATTGCATTTAGAATGCACTTCTTGACCAAAATGACGAAGTAATTAACTGCGACTGTTTCGTAAACACTAGATTGTAACGAGATGTTCAATGTATACGAACGTTTCCAACATGTTTTGATGTAGGCTAAAGCTGTGTATGTTTAGTTATGATTTGATTTTAACCCAATGACATGTACCAGGTTTTTGTGTTGGGGGCTGCAAAGTGGACAAACCAGTTCTGGGTTGGCTAGGGTAGTTAAATGTGTGATTGTAAGATGTAAATGTCCTGGTTAGATTAAAGCTATTAACACCGTGAATGCGAGGTGACTTACATCGTAAAAAAATTTCCAATGTCCATATGTGTGCACAGAGGTAAATTGTTCAGGTCTCTGTGCCGCTGCAGGGAGCTCGTATGGGTGGATATTTTGGATGCCTAAGAGCTTCTCCAAACACCGCTGTTTTGCGCTTGGTGTGAGCTTGTTCCTGTAAGGTCCCCTTTCTTTCGCCTTATGTTTTTGCATTGCTTTACTTTCTTCCTTTTCTTTCTCGTATTCGTACATCCATCTCGATCTGTTCCGCCGACAAAATAAATGCGCAAAAATTAAAGAGCTCTGCAATGTTTAGTCAGGCCTCTGTGAAGTTCTGAAGGCATTGCCCCTGGCAACCGATAACGTATCCTGCCATCATGGTCGATCGGCTCAGACCCCTCCCAAATCAACCCAAATCGGCACGTGACTCCTCACTCTCAATAAAGCGATTTAGAAATCGCGCACGCTAAAATCATTACTTTATGGTGATTTTGATGAATCACACAGCCCTAGAATAGACTGGAAATTAACAGAAAATAACTCGGGCTGGCACCGCTCAGCAAAACGGGAAAAGATCCAGGCAAAGCTTGGCAGCGGGAAGATAGTCAGCGGTGCAAGCAGCCAGGAGGGAACATGTTGACAGCCATTTATGCATGTTTGAATTTGTTGTTCTGTAGCATATGCAGCAAAAATATCTAAGATAAATTGGTGGTTTATTCTTAAACCAATCAGCGAGCTCGAATAGTGGAAGCATAGTAACAGTTTAATATTTGTTTTTTGTTATTTAATTATATATATGAAATGATGTTATTATGTTATGACTTAGACATTTTTACATATGTTAACAATAACAACATTATTTATTTTAATAGTAATTGGTGGCCCACATGCAATACCATGGACCACAGGTTGAAAACCACTGGTCTAAGTTATGACTCCAATATTGTCTAAGTTATGACTGCATGTTCACATAAATTGATAGCAGTCTGTGCTTCGCAAGGTGCGTTCCATTCGACCGTAAGTGTACTGCGAAGTGGACTTCACAGGGTATTCCGCCATCTTAATTGAGATTCCAATCCGAAGGGAGCGAACATGTTCAGTTCGAAGGGCACTGGGCATGGCACAGGGAATAAGGGAACTGTGATATGCTTGAATAATATGAGGAGACGTTCGTAGTCTTGTGAACTTTTACAGAACAAGGCAACATCGACATACATCTAGCTCGGCCAACTCCAGCTAACACACCGGCCAAAAAACACACCTACCCCAGAACAGCCAGCCCTCCCCAGCTCTTAGCCTCTGAAAGGAACCTCACTACTGCAATAGTCAGTCAATACATTACACCCCTTTTCCCCAGTCCACAAAGTCTGCAAATCTTCTGGGAGGCTGATGCTCTCTTACAGGATACCTCCGAGAACGAGGGCAATCAGACATGCATTCAACTCCAGCTTCGGTTAGCTCAACATCAGGGTTTCCCACATCTAATGCAGGTGACTGTAACTCAAGCATTTCAGTCCCTGGGGACTCAGGCGGATGGACAGTGTAGCCGTCTGGCTCAGACCTTGATTGGTCAGACAAGGGTGCCGTCCTGTCCATCAGTTGATCAACATGTCGTCTGTGCATTTGTCCATCACCCGCTCTGACCTTGTATGACAGGTGACCTGTGATGTCTACAATGATTCCAGGCATCCACTTAGAACCTCTAGTGTAGCTTCTCATGTACACCAATTCCTTTGGTCTAAACTCTCTGACTGTGCCAGGGCAATTTTCAGCATTCAGCTCCTGTCTGCGAAGAATATCACCATTATGATCAGGATGCAGACGATCTAGGGCAGTGGTGAGTTGCCGATTCATGAGCAACTCGGCAGGGCTTTTCCCAGTTGATGAATTTGGTGTGACATGCTGTGACAACAGGAAGCGAGCGAGCCTGGTCTGCCACTCGCCCTTGGTGATGCGAGACAGGGCCTCCTTGGTTGTCTGCACCATGCGTTCAGCTTGACCATTTGAGCTTGGGTGATAAGGTGCTGTAGTCACATGGCGAATGCCGTTGCGCTCAACAAACACTTGGAATTCTGCAGAGGTGAACGAAGCACCATTATCTGAAACTATGACGTCGGGCAAACCATGTGTTGCAAAAAGTAGTCTCAGTGTGTTGATGACAGCTGATGAAGACATGGAACTCATCAGAAAGACCTCCAACCACTTGCTATGTGCATCGACCACTATGAGGAATATTTTGCCTTGAAAGGGGCCTGCAAAGTCAACATGCAGCCGGGACCATCTTTTTGTCGTCCATTCCCATGGGTGCACCTTTGCCTTAGGAGGAGCATGACGTGACATCTGACAGGTTCCACATGCTTTAAAGGTCTCCTCAATGTCTCGGTCCATGCCCGGCCACCACACATAACTCCTTGCGAGTCCCTTCATGCGTACAATGCCCGGGTGCGCATCATGCAACATAGCCAGTATTTCTCTCCTCCCCAAGCAAGGAACAACCACACGGCTTCCCCATAGCAAACAGTTCTTATGTGCAGAGAGTTCATGGCGGTGCAAAAGGAATGGTTTGAAACAGCTATCCATCACATCAGCCGGCCAGCCATGTAGCACCCAGCGCATTACTCGTGCTAAGACAGAGTCCTTGAGTGTAAGGCTAGCGATTCGCTCAGCATGCATGGGTGCTTCTGGCACCATTTCAAGTAGCAACACTTCCAATGGTGGTGGTGTCGCAGCATCAGATGCCGGCAAAGGTAAACGACTCAGGGCGTCAGCATTGCCCATTTGTTTGCCTGGTCTTTAGCACAGTTCATAGTCGTAGGCACCAACAATCAAACTCCAACGTAGCATTCGTGGTGAAAGGATGACAGGCATGGGCTTGGCATGGTGCAGGAGTCCCAGCAGGGGTTTGTGGTCTGTAAAAATCATGAAATGGCAGCCTGCGAGATACTGGTGAAATTTTCTGACTGCAAACACCACCGCCAATGCTTCCTTATCAATTTGGGCATAATTTCGCTCAGTGGTGGTCATTGTTCTGGAAGCAAAACAAATGGGCCTCTCCTGACCATCACGTTCCACGTGGAACAATAAAGCCCCAAGCCCATAGGGCGAGGCATCACAAACCACTGCCAAGGGCTTCTTCTCATCATAGTGCACCAGCACTTTATCCGTCTGCAGCAACTCTTTTGCCTCAGCATATGCCATCTTGTGCTTTGCTCCCCACTGCCAAGTACCAGACTGGTCTAGAAGGCGATGCAGGGGTTCTAGGACAGTGGCTTTATTGGGAAGAAAGCAGCTGTAAAAGTTAAGCAACCCCAAAAATGCCTGAAGTTCTGTTTTGTTTTAAGGAGGCGGAGCGTTTTGGATAGCTTCCACTTTTTCACGGGTTGGCTTGATGCCATCTTTATCCACTCTAAACCCCAAAAACTCCACTTGAGTAGCAGCAAAAATGCTTTTCTCTTTTTTTATTCGCAGTCCAGCTTCAGCAAAGCACTTTAGTACGGCCTGTAGACGTGCATTATGTTCTTCCATGGTTTGGCCCGAAATCAGGATGTCATCCAGGTATGGTTGGACTCCTGGAATTCCTGCGAGCAAATTTTCCATAAATCTTTGAAATATTGAAACAGCTGTTGACACCCCAAATTGCAAGCGTCGAGACCGGAAAAGCCCACGGTGAGTGTTAATAGTCAGTAATTCCGCTGTGTCATCATCCACTGGAAGCTGCTGATAAGCTTGTTTCAAATCAAGTTTAGTGAAAACTACTCCTCCAGCTAGCTTCGAGAACAGTTCAGATGCTGTGGTATGGGGTACACATCAGGCTTAACGGCTGTATTCACTGTATAACGGTAATCTCCGCAAATCCTCAGACCCCCATCTTTTTTTGCAACAGTCACTATGGGTGTGGCCCACTTTGCATGGTGAACCGGTTCAAAAATTCCTTGAGCCACCAATTTGTCCAACTCCTCATCCAGCTGGGGTCGCAAAGCAAAAGGAACTGGGCGGGCCTTAAAGAAACGTGGCGTAATTGTGGAATCAATGTCAATAGAGATTGGAGGGGTCTAAGCAAAAGGAACTGGGCGGGCATTAAAGAAACGTGGCGTAATTGTGGAATCAATGTCAATAGAGATTGGAGGGGTCTGGCAAACCCCAATGTCCTGAAAAACCTCTGAAAAAGTATTCAGTCAGTATTTTCTCTATGGACTGCAGCTGTACCCGGTATACTCCTTCCACCGATATTCCCAGGGCATCAAACCAGTCTCGTCCTAACAGACTAGTGCCTTGGCCCTGGATGACGAACAAAGGCAGGGTGTTTCGTGTTCCTTTGTACCTTACCTCCACAAATATTTTCCCTTTCACTTCCAAAGCTGCCTGTGACCACTGCTTAAGTATTCCATTGTTTGCATGTATTTCAGGGGGTTGGGAGGGCCACAATGAGTGATAGGTATGCTCACTAATCAAAGAACAGGCAGCTCCTGAATCTACTTCCATTGTGTGTGCTTGTTTGTTCAGTATAACAGTGGCCAGATATGGCTTCTGCCCCCCTCTTTCTGCTTTAGTAGTTGTGGTGCTGTAAACAGAGTAATCATCATTTTCTTTGCGAGTTACAACGTTTGTGTAACGTTCTTCTGAGTTGGCTGCATCCTTGTCAGCACCATGTTTAGTCTTTGTTAAACACACACGAGCAATGTGTCCTCTTTTTTTACAATAATGACATACAGCAGTGGAAAACCTACATGCTTGTGGGGTATGCTGACCACCACATCTAAAACATGGCTTGTCCCGTTTAGGATTTTCATTTGAAATTGCTGTTTTATTTACTGATGCATGCGCATGGGTCGCATAATGAACATCATCCTCCAGCCGTGATTCATTTTGATGCTGACGAAGTAGGCGAGCGTTTAACAATGCTTTTTCAGCAGCTAGTGCCTTTTCTTCTGCCTCTTGAAATGTTAGTGTCGTTTCCGCCAACAGGCGTCGCTGTAGCGCTTCATCCATAACCCTGCACACGATTCTATCACGCAGCATTGCTCCTAACTGATCCCCAAAAGCACAGTGCACAGACAAACGTCGAAGCTCAGCAATGTAGTTTGAAATGCTTTGATTAGGTTTCTGCTTACAATTGTGAAAATGAAAACGTTGAACAATCTCTGATGGCGCTGGGCTATAAAGACGTTTCAAGGCAGCGACAATGTTTGCATAGGACACAGTAGAGGGTTGCGTTGGGGCTAGCACTGAACGTAAAGTGGAATACGTTTTCGCGCCACACACACTGAGCAGCACGGAGCGTTTTTTTGCATCATCCTCAACATCATTTGCATGAAAAAAACATTCCAGTCTCTCTGTGTATTCTTCAAAAGAGTTACTTGAACATTCATCAAACTCTTCGATACGGCCGAGTGTAGTCATGTTCGCTGCAGATGGCAGATTATTTCACTCACTTAATTAACAGTCGCACCGTATGGACTTATCTGCACACAGTCGGTTCGAATCCGCTCGTCGCCAGTGTGATATGCTTGAATAATATGAGGAGACGTTCGTAGTCTTGTGAACTTTTACTGAACAAGGCAACATCGACATACATCTAGCTCGGCCAACTCCAGCTAACACACTGGCCAAAAAACACGAGAAGGGTCTGTCTGCAGACTGCAAGACGGGGGCAGCAGTCTGCAGACGTCCACGCTTGAAAAACACACCTACCCCAGAACAGCCCCGCCCTCCCCAGCTCAGTCAATACATTACAGGAACATCGATACATCACTTCACAGGAAGTGGAGAGAGCAATTATCCCCCAACTGTCATTGCGCACAGCACATCATCACCAGTCAGAATGGCCGTCTTCGTTCATATTCATTATGGATTGTAAAAAGGTATGATCATGTAATGTAAAAGCGACTAGAAGCAGACGAGGCTCTGACATTTTTCTTTATTTTACTTTATTTACCTCAGTGTTTACTATACGGCTGTGCACGGGAAGAAGGCGCAGGAGACTGCTATGCAATTATGACCATTTATTAAAAACACATATACAAACCAAATAAAACACAACCAAATAAAAGTTTATTTTCATATTTGCATGACAGTAACAGCAGGGCTTCAATTCTGTTAATGGTCAATAGTCAAAGTGTATAATAAACATACGTTTTTCATTATATAGTGCTCAATGTTTTTTCTTTTTTATTGTATAGTGTACATATTTTAAATGTGATTGTAAATAAAAATTAAAATATTAATGTAGTCCTATGTATGTAGGTTATATCATAATCTGCGCGACCGCATCGTTGACTTTCTTTGATGAAGTCCACTTCAACTGATATACCGTGCTCAGGGAGTAGGGAGCAGTGGACACTGCGTAGGGACCCTGTCGAATGGAACGCACCAACAGTCTTGCGCCACACTGGTCAAACATTCTACGGTGGCCGAGACAGCTCAACACGCTGCAACTTAGGAAAACACATGCAAATTTGATAAAACATCAGCAAGTGAAGAAAACATCTTCATCAGTTTGACAACACAAGTGTTGCAAATCATCACAACACATGCATATAACGAAACGCGCTGCAAATCATCACAACACATGCATATAGCGAAACGCCCCACAAATCCTCACAACACTTGCATACAACGAAACGCACTGCAAATATTTCACAACACATGCATATAGCGAAACGTACTGCAAATCCTCACAAAACTTGCATACAACGAAACGCGCTGCAAATGCTTCACAACACATAGGGTACATATAAAGAAACGCTGCAAATTCTCACAACACAAGTATTAATGAAATGCGCTGAAAATCCTCAAACAATTAATGAAGCATTACTAATTTATTTACATTAACCTTGAGATTATATTTAGTTGAGAATATTAAATTTAGCCTTCTTAGGTATCTTTTTACATTTAATCATGTAATTATTCAGCTTATTTAGGCTAATAATATCCAAAAGATAAACATGAAAAAAAAAAACACCTTTCAGTTCACCAACAACTCAACTTAACAGTAGCCACTGCATGATAAACAAATCCAAGAAGGTGTCCTGACATTTTATCCTACCCTGTCAGATTTTCCGACACTTTTTGAGCTGTCCTCACTGCTATTTGCAGCGCGTTTGTTAATTGCATGTGTTGTAAGGATTTTCAGCGCATTTCGTTAATGCATGCGTTGTGAGGATTTTCAGCGCATTTCATTAATACTTGTGTTGTGAGAATTTGCAGCGTTTCTTTATATGTACCCTATGTGTTGTGAAGGATTTGCAGCACGTTTCGTTATATGCATGTGTTGTGAGGATTTGCAGTGCGTTTCGCTATATGCATGTGTTGTGAAGTGTTTGCAGCGCGTTTTGTTGTATGCAAGTGTTGTAAGGATTTGTAGCGCGTTTCGCTATATGCATGTGTTGTGATGAATTGCAGCGTGTTATTGCAGGCTCTCACATCAGGTAGATACGATATGAAACCATTACTCGAAAATCTTAATACTCGATAATGTCGACTAATTGTTTCAGACATATTTTCTATATATATATATATATATATATATATATATATATATATATATATATATATATATATATATATATATATATATATATTTATATATATATATTTATATATTTATATATATATATATATATATATTTATATATATTTATATTTATATATATATATATATATATATATATATGTGTGTGTGTGTGTGTGTGTGTATATATATATATGTATATATATATATATATATATATACACTAAAGTCAATATGTTACAGAGAGTCGTGCGCTTTCACATCTCCCAACCGCTCAAAATCATCTATTTTGACGCAATAAACAGATTACACAATACGCAAAACAAAAGCACCACAAAACAGAAACTCAAAGAGAAATTAAAGACTTTGACTTAACGCAAGGACAACTTTATATTTTCTTACCTGACTGGTACTTCTTGCTCTGACTGACGCCATTATGTGGCATATATGCAGCATATATCATATATGTGCATATATGCTGTATATATGCAGCATATATGTGCATATACACTGCATATTTCAAATACACAAATATATAGGTTCTTTCCATGTGGGCCAGCTCGCCCTCGTTACTCGATTCTATTATGAAATAATCTGACTTCTTGATTTTTTATTTTAAAGATGTACAAAAATCTAA